>NC_057391.1:59150446-59450446 GCF_019320065.1 Cervus canadensis | reverse complement strand
AGTGGCTGTATAAGTTTGCATTCCCACCAACAGTGTAAGAGGGTTCCTTTTTCTCTGCACCCTCTCCAGCATTTATTGTTTGTAGACATTTTGAGAGCAGCCATTCTGACTGGCACGAGATGGTACCTCATTGTGGTTTTGATTTGCATTTCTCTCATGAGTGATATTGAGCATCTTTTCATGTGTTTGTTAGCCATGTCACTCCTATTATTTTAGAAGGAAAGTACTAACTTGAAGACTTCAACTCTATCAGACCAAAAACAACAACACAAGTCTACAGATTTCCTTCTCTATGATCTTTGAAATTTTCCTAATTTAAATGTTCCTCTTCCCAAATACCATCACTATTGCCACTGCCCACTCTTCATCCCTTTCCTCTACATCTCACTGTAGCTACTAAGATTTCTAAACAAAGTAATGTTGACTAAGTATAAAAGCTATAGCTGACTATTTCCTCTCTTGCACATGTAATTTACACTAATCCCTTGAATCTTATCAGCAAGAGACAACTGCATACAAGAAGCTTGCAAACCCCTTGGAGAGAGACTAACACTGCTATTTATTTATTTATTTTTTTGCCTGCTTATTTTGTTTCGGTTTTAACACTGAGTACCAAACATTGTGTTGGGAAACTCAAGGCCTCAAAAATTCTTGCTGATGACTTGAACAATTAAATAATTTAACTTTTCCTGGCTAAGATTAGTTCATTCAGAGCCCAGGAGAAGACCACACATTCCAGTATGAGCCTAGTCACCTGGATCCTTCTCCCCCTTCTGAAATGGATGTTTTTACAACCCTGTAAATGGGTGGGGCACAAGTTTGACTGGACAGATTGTCAGTGCCTTTATGTAAACAATCTTAAATTTTCTTTTTCTCAACTCCTTCCTCCTCCCTTTCCCCACTTCAAGGTAATGATCCCTGAATTCATAGCACCTCCTGCCTCAAGGTAATGATCCTTAAATTCCTATCTCCATCTGATTTTACTCATTTTTATACTGTCTGCTTTCTTTAAAGGACCTTGTACTTTTTTGTTCCCTTGTGTTTGTTTTTATCTTGTGTTCTCTTTAATTTAGCATAGTTGTCAATTAAATTAAAAATATTATTGATGATTGTGCAAGTAACTGCATACTCCAAAAAATCCAAATTTGGAGACCTATTTCTTCTCCAAAACCATTCTGCTTTATCACTGAGACAACCCACAGGAAAGTAATAAACTGATGAGAAGAGATTGAACTGTCACTCAAGCACACGGAGCACCACACCCTCTTATTCCATCTGAAGGATGAAATGGCATTGTTTATGGTATCCTGTAATAATGGTCTAGATTTAGCTTGAGGGGGCTGAACTTTATCTAAACAAGTTCTTTTGTCCCATGTTCATGTTTATGGTAGCATAAACAAACTTGCAGAAGCAACAAGAAAGGCAACAAATAATACCTTTGAAATATCATAGGGAATTTTGGCAGCAGTAAAATGTACTGTCTTCCAAGAAGAAATAAAGCCATTTCTCAAAGCAACAGACAGATTTATAGGGTTAGTAGACACTGATTAGGCTTAAAAGGGGACTATTCAAATAGAATCACAGAGTGCTTTCCTGAGCAATTCCTTAAGGAATAGGTCTGGAGGACTTGAAATAAGTATTTGCTTTCATTCTTCTTACTCTTTTCTCCCTTGTTTAGGGGCTTCTGAATTTCATAATAAGCTACAGGCTATTGGAGGTTGCTAACTAGTGATCTAAGAACTGAAATTGGTCTGAAGAGGAGTTCTGTTGTAAAAATAATTACAGTTCATATCAAATTCCATACTTGACATTTTTCTTATCTTTTAAAAAAAATTTTGTTTGCACCGGGTCTTCATTGCCATATGCAGGGTTGCTGTGAGCTGGAGCCACTCTCTTCATTTCAGTGTGCGAGCTTCTCATTGTGGCAGGTTCTCTTGTTGCAGAGGCATGCTGACTCAGTAGTTGTGGCATATAGGCCCAGTAGTTGAGGTGTGTGGCTCTAGGGCAAGCAGGCTTTGGTAATTGGGGCACATGGGCTTAATTGTTCCGCAGCATATGGAATCTTTCTGGACTAAGGCTCAAACCTGTGTCCCCTGCGTCGGCAGGTGGATTCTTATCCACAGCACCACCATGAAGTTTCATATTTCTCATTTTCTTGATAAAAGGAAGATTTGGCAACAAGAGGTCCACATTCCCACAGGACAACAGTGGCTTTTGCTGACAATGACTTCCTCATATGAATAGATCCAGTCTGGTTCACCATATAACTTCAGTTCAGTTCAGGTCAGTCACTCAGTCATGTCCAACTCTTTGCGACCCCATGAATTGCAGCACGCCAGGCCTCCCTGTCCATCACCAACTCCCAGATTTACCCAAACTCATGTCCATCGAGTCGGTGATGCCATCCAGCCATCTCATCCTCTGTCATCCCCTTCTCCTCCTGCCCCCGATCCCTCTCAGCATCAAGGTCTTCTCCAATGAGTCAGCTCTTTGCATGAGGTGGCCAAAGTATTGGAGTTTCAACTTCAGCATCAGTCCTTCCAATGAACACCCAGGACTGATCTCCTTTAGGATGGACTGGTTGGATCTCCTTGCAGTCCAAGGAACTCTCAAGAGTCTTCTCCAACACCACAGTTCAAAAGCATCAATTCTTTGGCACTCAGCTTTCTTCACAGTCCAACTCTCATATCCATACATGACCACTGGAATATATATTGTCACCATATAACTTACTGTCTCTTAATATACTTTACTTCATTCACTTAAGTAACTTGGTTAAACTCTGGAGACAATTTGCAATTCCTCCTTTAAGCCTTTTGAGAGATAAAAGTTAATTGATTCAGAATGGATAGATACCTTGCAAGCTGGCCCCTTCTAATGGCATAAAACAGGATACATCCCAGTACTTATGGAAATCAGTGATGGTCTGGACCTTAGTCCACCTCCAACAAAACTGAAAAATAAGACTGGTGTTTCCTCAACCATGGATACTGATGTGATGGATTCTGGTACTAGCTTGTCGATGTCATATAACTGCAACTACAAGGCTTGAGCTGGTCCCTTGGTCATGTCAGAGCAGGGGCTGGTTCTCACCCACAAACATGAAAGTTGAGCTGGCAGAATATGGTCAATGACATGATTTTACCAGGCTATGTGATTATTATATCCTGGTCCCTCATCACACCAGCATGCACTTGTGCTTCCCCCCCGCACCCCATGTAACTTAAAAGTTCCATAGATCAAGAGTTAGGGTCTCCTGCCCAGAGTCTGATACTCAGCCTTGTTTGATCTCTGTGCTCAGCCTGAGGACGTAAGGGGCAATAGAGGCTCATTTATCTACTACTTCTCGAATTACTGGATTTTACCCAGTGACACTGCTACAGTAGGCTTTTTGAGAGTGCCCTTTGGTTCTTTGCCTTTGTTTCCATGACAACCATCCTAAGTATCTGACCAAAAACCAACAATGGACCTCTAGTATAAACAAGAGGATTAGGGATGAAAGTCCCACCTAACAGATAGACTAAGTCTTAAGGGTATCTACTTTGGGAAGCATGACTGGATATTAGGATTAGTTAATGAAGTCCTGAGAAATGGGAGAATTTCACATAATAAGAAAACCTATACTGAATTCTTAGGTTGTTAATAAGGGCCTTAGAAAGAGTCACTCAGAAGGAGTGAGGTCCATTAAGGAGGATATTGAATCATGCCCCCTGATAAACAGCATACATTCACACATGTATATACACACACAGACAATGGAGATGAAAACACGCACATACAAACACACATAGACAATGGAGATAACCCATCAGTTTTTCACTGAAGGACTTACTAGCTGGTATAAGATAAAGGAGATGTTAGGAAACTATAAGGACCAATCTATAAGACAGAGAGGGATAAAGAGGTCTCCCAAATAGGATCCTTGTCCGGGGGATACTAACGCTTCCTTGACACTACAGAGTCATTGAGTGGCTCAGAGGTTGATGCAGAGACACAGTGTGTTCAACAGCAGATGCCTCCACATACAATTCAAGTAATGCATGGACAACTCTGTTACTATTGAGTTTGGTAACGGAACACCAGAGATTGTGTTTCCACCTCATCATGTGCTTCTACCACATGATGAGCTTCCTCAGCTAGCATGGCGTGAAGATAGACCTGCCATCCAGAACCAGAAGTGACAGGAGGAGAGATGGCAGTCAGTTCAGTGCCTGCTAATGTAATTACCCTGATCCCAGTCCTTTTGCTGGACTCTGAAGAGACATACCACTAGTACAGACCAATGAAAACAACCAGTAATGAATCATCAAAGGTTTTCCCTGGTGGCTCAATGGTAAAGAAAATGCCTGGCAAGCAGGAGATGTGGGTTTGATCCCTGGGTAGGGAAGATCCCCTGGAGAAGGAAATGGCAACCCACTCCAGTATTCTTGCCTGGGAAATCCCAAGTACAGAGGAGCCTGGCAGGCTACAGCCCATGGGATCACAGAAGAGTCAGACATGACTTAGTGACTAAACAACAATAACAACAACAGCAACAACAAAGAGTCCTCAAAAGGCTAAACAAGACACAGTACCGCTCTCCCTCCCTTCAGGTTTCCTCAGTCACGGAAAAGGCCTTGAAAACTAGTTGGCCTTTGCTTAATCTTTGCCTGATCCAAGGATGCCATCTTCTTTCTCTGGACTTGACAATGTACTCCTTGAGGGTATTCTTACAAATGGCAGTACTCTGTCTGTTTTGGGTAAATATTATCTGCACCTGGCATTAGTCATCTAGTCAGTACTGACCTACTTTCAGAGTCTCCTACAATAACATCAATGACTGCATTGTCTTTGACTGAAATGAGCACAGTGGTACAAGTTGTTAACTTATAACACCATAATAAAATATGTCATATTATTAGAAGCTATCTTTGGAAGGTGTACTTAGTATTAAGAAATTTGTCTAAGATTGCCTGCAGGATGGTCTTTCAGAATATGAATTGAATACCTTCCAAGTTCAATGAAAGCTTTGTATAACCCAAGTTTCCTGGTCAACAAATATACTTGAAATCAAGTTCCCCAGACTTTCTTCCACATTCCCAGGGCATGGCTGGTATTAACATGGTGACATGTAGCTAATAGCTTGCCAGTCTTATGGCAAAGCCAGTTTCTAAAATCTTGGCCAAAGTCATAGTGCCAAGTCACATGGCTACAGTTTCAAGGCTTATACCTCTACCATAGATCATATCAGAAGAGAGACTGCTGCTTCCTAATCATACAGTTTAGAAGCCTTGCAACCAAAGAGTGGGGATATAATTCCCAAAATCTGATATTGTCACACAAGATTTCTGTGTGCCTTGTAGAAGGCAATGCGCAATTCAAGATTTACAGAGCTACCGCTGATTATGTCATCAAGAGCTTTCCCTATTGAAATGATTCAGGTCTGGTGTAAGAGCTGCTTGGGGATGCATATTCATTTGCAGGACACCATGTGAGGAGCTTGCTTCTGAGCCATCCCCCCGCTCCCAGAAAACTCTGTAACATCATATGTTTTCTTACCTAAAAATAATACTGACTCCCTCAATTCTGTTTTTCTATGTGCATGCAGAAACCTCAAATGTAGGATACTAATTTGTGTGTGTGTGTGTTACTCTTTTATTTGTTTTAATTAGTGCAAAATTGCTTTAAAATGTTGTGCTGGTTATGATACTAATTTATATCGGGTTTTTTGTTTGTTCATAACGTAGATACACTAAATGTTGGGGGAATAGTGGCTAGATTTAAATACTATCTTTGATGCCAAATGCTAGATGCCTCTGTATGTAGGAATGTTTATAGTGATAATGAGAACGTGGTATTTAGGACAAAATGCCCATAGCCTATGGGAAATTCAAGAGGTGGAAGGAGAGTTTCACTCCTTCTTTTGTCTTTAATATAGTTTCATTGGGGCTCATCCTGCTCCTCTTCTCTGTGCAAGCAGGTGCAGCTGGCCATGTGAAGGGTCGATTTTCAAGTCTATATAAATATCTTGAGTCTATATAACTACCTTGAGGGTCTAGTAAGGAGCCCAGAAAAAAGGAACTGGGCTCAGAGTTATTCTAATTTGAATATAAAAGAATGTTTTTCTATTTTATTCCTCAAACTGATGAAGCAGGAAATATCAATAATATATCTCAAATGTTTAATGAATTTGCATAGCTGATTCAATTTACCTAGCACATTTTAACTAATCAAAATTAAATTATTTATAAGCTAGAAAAATGTGGGTGATACATTCTGAGAAATGAAAAAGAGAATATGCAATAATATTGGAACTGCTATATAATCTAAGTATATTCCCATTTTCATCCCCAAATTGCTTTTTTAATAAGCCTGTCAGCCACTGTCATTTGCTTATTGGTTCTTAAATTGAAGAGTTTCATCCTCTTAATTTTTTTTCATAATAGATTACGTGACGCTTAGAACCAGGTCCTCAGTTTTTTCTTTGTCTCCTCTCAGTTAAGAATACATGGGTTTCTTAACAGTCCCATAATCATGAGTTTACAAGAAGGCTCAACACTGGGAAGTGGAAGCGCACATTCATTTTAGAAAATTCTTAGAATGCCCATCTTCTCTGTGACTACCAAAAAAAAGGAAGGAAAGAATAAAAGAAGAACAGACGGGAGGCAAAGAGGAAGGAAGGAAAGAAATATACAAAGAAGGAAAGAAAAGAAGGGAGAGGAAAAAAGAAAATAAAAGTTTTACATAAACCTCTTTTTCAGGGCACACATGTGTCTCTTTACCTTCTTGTCTTTATTTAATATTAGAATTGGGATTTTCACACCTATTAATCAGTTCTAGAAAATCAAGCAACAAAGACTAGAAGGGGGAACAATGCTTTGAGGGTCTTGCGTATGTGCTCAGTCACTTCATGCATCTCTGACTCTGTACGATCCTATGGACTATAGCCTGACAGGTTCCTCTGTCCATGGGATTCTCTCAGGCAAGAATACTGAAGTGGGTTGCCATGCCAGGGTTGGGGGTTTTAATCATGTCCAAAAAAGCAAAGTCCATGTTTTTACTTAAAGTAAAAATAAATGTCGTGAGTATTCTGAGAACCACCACCATTGTAGTGGTTCTGCCACTTTTTGCCACATTTTTTTTTTTTTTGCCACTTTTTGCCATCATCATCTTTTTTATTTCCAAGATATCTGAGGATTCATTTAAATAGTACAGATATTACCAAGTTGGAAAACAAAAGGAGAGATCAAACAAATGTGCCATTTTATTTTAACCTTGCTACAATTTCCAAATCCCTCTGATTTTTGTTTCTTTTTTGTTTTGCAGACAGCTTCAGTGAATTAGATCACAACCAGCCTCTTGAGACTGAATTAATCATTCATATGTTTTTTGAAATCTATTGAATGAATAAGAGAGAGAGAAAGCAACTAAAATGCTTGCCCAGTTCTTAGTATTTGGCCATCTGCCCAAGTTATCTGAGGTCATCCTTAGGAACCCATAAGCCCTTTGGAGAGCTTTCAGTTGCCATGCTAACTCTTAAGTACCCCCCTTTAATTGTCTATAGATTAGTGTTCTACTTTGTTCTCTGCTCCTTTATGTTTCCTGGGCCATCTTTCTGATGTAACCACACAGGTTATATAAACCATGGGCTGAGGGCTTGAAAGAAATTGTGAGAGGTTTGTAAAGAAATCAGGTTGTGGGTGTGGGAAAATCATCAAATAGCAAAACAAAATATGGACCTTTTCCCAAAGTAACAGTGACTTGAAAGAAGGTTCTAGAGAAGATGGTGACGGGTGAAAAGAACATAATGTTATTGTTTTGCTTTAATGCTTCAGGATACAGAAAACAAATGGATACTCTTCAACATGTGTATGTACCCAGGATACCTGACATCAGCGTTATTTTAAGCAAGCTGATGTGATTTAGCAGAATAATAAAGTAATATGAGCTTTCAGAGGTCCTCTGACTTCAGAACTGACTAAGAGTAGAGCAGTGAGAAGCAGAATTCTGATGTTAACACATCTCAAGCCAGTATACAAGAGGAAGAAAGTGACTTGGGGGGTGTGGGGTTTCCATCTGGACAGGATCTACGTTCTCAAGGCCCTCTTTTCTCCTATCACTCATTTCCTACAGTCAGCAAGCTTCGTATGTTTGGAAATAGATTCTCTACACTTGCGCGTTCTTTTACTTCCATCCATACCCCCTTACCTGCTCTCCTAACTCTTAGCCTTTCCCAGGTGATAGTGACCTCTCTAGTCCTGCAGCCATACCCCTGAAACACGGAGGGAGGAGATGGAGCTAGAAGTATCCGTGTTCGTGTTCTTTGCTCTCTTTACCAGCCCATTCAAATGCAGAAATTTTATCATAAAGTGGTGTGAAATCTGTGTTATCCTTATAACACATTCTCCATCCTAGTCATCGTCTTTGTCTGGAGTCTTAGGGCATTCTAATAATAGCAAGTAGCTATACTTGCTTGAATTTATAGATATATTTTGCTACTTCTCTGTCTTTTGACTTCAGGCAAATTCTAAGAACCAACTGGCCACTTTACATATCTGTAAAATTAAGATAATGACACCTATTTTAAGCAAAATGTTAAGTTAGATAATGATCCAATAGAAAGAAATTCAACTGTAACTTCTTGGAAAGGAAATACTTGGTGGCAACAGATAAGACTGCCAATACTATCAACTTTCTCAAAATTTCAGTGTCTGTTTCAAATCTTCTTTTCCAGCCTATCCTTTAAATCAACTTCCTGAATTTGAATATCATGTAATGGTGGCCATTATTCCTTTCTAGTTATAATCTCTACTCTACTTCTATGCACCTACATTTCTTCCATCCTTAGATATACATTTTTCAAATGTGTCAGTTTCACTTGGGTGCATTTTATAACTATTTTTTAAAACTTCCAACCATTTCCCCCCTTAAAATCTTGCTATTTTTGTTGGTGAGGATGTAAAATGGTACGCTACCATGCTAAGTCGCTTCAGTCGTGTCCGACTCTGCAACCCTATGGACTGTAGCCCCCCAGGCTTCCCTGTCCATGGGAATTCTCTAGGCAAGAACACTGGAGTGGGTTGCCATTTCCTTCTCCAGTAAAATGGTACAGCCACTGTGGGAAACAGTATGGAGAGTCCTCCTAAAACTAAAAATAGAACTACCATATATGATCCAGCAATTCCAGCAATGCTCCTTGGTATATATCCAAAGAAAATGGAGCTCTACTTTGAAAAGATGCATGCACTCCAGTGTTCAGTTCATAGTAGCCTTATTTATAAAGCCAAGATATGGAAGCAATTGTCCAACAGTAGATGAATGGATAAAGAAAATGTGATACACATATATACAGAAACAGACTCAAGGATATACAAAACAAACTTGTGGATACCAGTGGGGAGAAGGAATGGGTGGGGGATGAGATACGCCTATGAAATTAAGAGATACAAACTACTATGTATAAAATAATTAAGCAACAAAGAAATAGTGTACAGTACAGGTAAATACAGTCTTTATTTTATGATAATTTCAAATGGAGTATAATCTATGAGAATATTAAATCAGTATGCCATACACCTGAAACTGTGATATTGTAAATTTTACATTTATTATTATAATTATAAATAAATATAAATAATATAAATATAAATAAATAAAACAAATATAAATAAAATTATAAATATTATAAATCAACTGTGCTTCAGTAATATTTTAAAATTAAAAGTAAATAAATATGCTTCTTATACTTGATGATATTAGAACTAAATGAAATAAATGTGATAATTCCCCTTGGTCTCAACTTAATTTTTACTGTTTCCTATCCCCTCCTTGTTCACAGCACATCAATGACTTCTTCCCATTGTAGGTTATTGCTTCAGAAAATCTTCCATCCAGCTTTCCTACTCAGTCTTGGATTTCCCCAATTCTATAAACATGCTTTTCGGAAATCCCTTAAAGCAAGCTATTCAACTCAGGACATGCACAAGAGTCTCTTTTGCTTTCAGTAGCCATGAATCTCTTTGCTCGAAACTCAAATTTCATTCCTCAATGCTTTACTCTGATGTTCTAGGCTAACCACACCTCACCAGGGTTCTCAGCCCCGGTATCTGCCCAACAAGACAGACACTAATCCCTAGAGAAATGTTTTATTTCCTATAGAGCATCAAACAGTAAGAATATAAGTCTTTGTGAACCACAAGGTACCTATCACAACTATTCACTTCATCTTTGTAGTGTGAAAGCAACTCTAGACATATACACAAACAACTAAGTGCAGCTGTGTTCCAATAAAACTTTATGTACAAAACAAGTAGTATAGGAACGTTAATACATTACTGATAAAAATGGTGCAGCTACTCTAAATACAATTTTGTAGCTTCTCCTAAAATTAAACATGCAAGTACCATAACACCTAGTAATTGTGCTCTGGGGCATCTATCTCAGAGAAATGAAAATCTGTGTGCTCAGTTACTCAGTTATGTCTGACTCTTAGGACTCTTCGGACTGCAGCCTGCCAGGCTCCTCTGTCCATAGGATTTTTCAAGCAAGAGTACTGGAGTGGGTTGCCATTTCCTCCTCCAGGGGATCTTTCCAACCCAAGGATCAAACCTGTGTATCCTGTGTCTCCTGCGTTACAGGTGGATTTTTCACAACTGAGCCACCAGGGAAACCCATTCACCCCAAAATCTGTACACAAATGTTCATAACAACTCTATTTATAACGATCAAAAGCTGAAAACAATACAGATGTTCTTCAGCAGGTAAATAGTTAAACAAATTGTGGTAGATTTATAACGTAATATTACTAACCAATAAGATGACATGAACTTTTAATGTATACAACTGGGACAAATCTCAAGGGACTAATGCTGAGTGAAAAAAAAGTCAATACCAAAAGGTTACATGCTGTATAACTTCATTTATATAACATTCTTGAAATTACAAAATTATAGAATTGGAGAATAGATTAATGTTGCCAGGAGCTGAGATGGGGAAGAAGGGCGGTAAATATGGTTATAAAATGGCAACAAAAGAGATCTTTGTAGTGCTGGAGTTATTCTGTATCTTGACTGAAGTAGTGAATATATGAACTTAAACATGTGATAAAATTACATAGGATTGTACACATACAAATAAACAAATACATACACAAATGAATGCAAGGAAAACTGAGGAAATCTGAATAAGATTGGTAGACCATGATTTTGTCAATATCTTGGTTATAATATTGTTGTTGTTCAGTCACCCAGTCATGTCTGACTTTGCAACCTCATGGACTGCAGCACTCCAGGCCTCCCCTCCCTTCCCTCACCATCTCCTGAAGTTTGCCCAAGTTCATGTCCATTGCATCGGTGATGCCATCCAGCTATCTCATTCTCTGACTAGAGTTCTACAAGATTTTATAGTACTAGTGTGGGAAACTGAGTAAAGGTTAAAGGGGACCTCTTCATTAATTTTTACAACTTGACAAGAATCTACAACTATTTCAAAATAAAAAGTTTCGTAGTGATAATAAACAGGTTGGCAGGCCAAATTTGGCACACAGGCAGTAGTTTGCTGACTTTATTCTAGAGCTGTATTTCCTTCACTTGTTTCTAAAACCTAGCCTCCTTGCCTATGGTTCCAGATTTTCTATATCTGGTCCTTACCTCTCTTTCTTGATCCAGATATTCATTTTCTATTGCCTGCTACCTGAGTAGCCTTCCTATAATTCAACCTCAAAAAGTCCACATTTAAGCTATCATCATTCTTAATCCTTCTCTCCTAAACTACCCATTTCTTCCTATCTGCGAGTCCTTGCCCTATGAATGCCAGCAGGATCTCCTGGAAGTCTAGCTTGGCCCAAACCCAGGAGTCACCTCTGATTCCTCCTGTGCCCTCCATAACAAATTATGTGACAAGATCTTTAGTTCCATCCCCCAAGACACCTCTTCTATTGATTCCTACTGTTATGACTCTTGGTCAAGCTTTTCTTATTTACTGTTTAAACTATTGTTAGAGCCTTCTATGTGGTTCCTTCCTCCTTGATTCTCTCCATTAAGCCATTTTACCCTGTCTGACACCTCTGCAGAGGGCATTTCTTTGCTCAAACCCACTCTCTCTGGGTGACTCTCCTTTATTTTGGGAGGGAATTCCAGGCTCCTCACCTTTCCATCTGGGGCTCTCTATATCTTTTCCTCAGTTAGTCTTTCTACTCTTGCCATTTACCTATTCTTCCACTATGCAACAGTCTTTCAATTTCTTACACATTTCTCTCTTGATGGTTTTGCTCTTTTTTCTGTCTGCAGCCTACACCCCCATCTCTGCCAATCAAAATTCCTTCAAGTGATGATCAAATAAGTCAGTCTGTCAATAAACAATAAAACTCTCTATAGACACAGTGAATATGGACATTGGGAAGGACTTCCTTTCTGAGAGGTGATGACAACAATATTGATTTACAACACAATACTGCCCACAGAAGCCTTATGCCTGGCAGGAAAGATGCTTGTGTGTGCTGGTGTGCAAGGCATACATTGTGTTTAACTAAACAGAATTGATTTATGTGTATGGTGGGGTGCCAATAGTCAAGCAAAAGACAAGTCAGATCTGGTCAAAACCTAAAAACATCTACTTTTATCAGATTAATTTTGATTAAGATCACACTGATACCTTTCTTCGTTATGAGTCTCTTCTGTATCACATCATCACAGGACAGCCCTCTCGTTGCCCTTCTGCTCTCCAAATAATCCTGAATCAAGACTGGCATATGTAGTAGATTTTTACTAACAGTGTGTGTTAATCTAGATTCAGGGATGGTTGAAGCCAGTTGTGCAAATCAAATCTGCAGAAATCTCTCTCTCTCTACTCCTTGATACTGCTTTCTTTTGACTTTGTTTTCAAGAAAGTTTACTTCGTTGGTGATTAAAAACAACCACTAGAAGCTTGAGGTTCCCATAATTCATCTTCACGACTTTCTCAACTGAATATCATCATTCTTGTCTTTAATTCCCTGTGTTAATCTGCATGGACAGTTTTTCTGGTACTTATGTTCTTCTTTTAATTATAGCTTGTGCAAATTTGTAATTGTGTAAGCTTTATCTTATTTAATACTTACAATTATCCAATTTAAATACTACTGTTTTTTTCACATTGTACCAGTGACAAAGTTGAGTTTTAGAGAACCAGTGACAAAGCTGAATTTTAGAGAGTCTCAATTACCTTGCTTAAGATTCCTCAGTTAGTAAATGGTGAGGGACAATTTGAACTTTAGGTAGTCTAATTCCAAAGCCCATATGCTTAATAAGTGCTCTACTGCCTACCTGAGGCTTGGTTTATCCATTCTGAAAGTCAAGATAATTATAACTACTATATTTCCCTCATAGAACTCTTGTGCTTTTCAAACTTTAACAAAAGGTATATAATTATGCCATAAAAGTACTGTTGAATATATGGGGTTATTATTTTTCTATAATTCATTTTAAACTTCATCTAATAATCATCTACATTTTTTTGTGAAAATGAAAAGTAAATGCTTTCACTAGTACCAAAAATATGAAAAGAGTTCCGACAACTCAATTTTTTAAGTGAAAAACAATTTGAAAAGACACTTCAGAAAATAATATGTATGAAAGGCCAATAAAAAATAGATAGATGATCAGCATCATTAATTATCAGATAAATTTTAAAAAAAGGATAAAACTAAGATCATGGCATCTGGAGCCATCATGTCATGGCAAACAGAAGGGGAAAAAGTAATCTAGTGACAGATTTTATTTTCTTGGGCTCCAAAATCACTGTGGATGGTTACTACGGCCATGAAATTAAAAAACTCTTGCTCCTTGGAAGGAAAACTATGACAAACCTAGACAGCATATTAAAAAGCAGAGACACCATTTTGCCTACAAAAGTGCCTGTAGTCAAAGCTATGGTTTTTCTAGTAGCTGTGTACAGATGTGAGAGCTTGACCATAAAGAAGGCTGAGCACCAAAGAATTGATGCTTTCAAATTATGGTGTTGGAGAAGACTCTTGAGAGTTCCTGGGACAGCAAGGAGATCAAACCAGTCAATCCTAAAGGAAATCAATCCTGAAGATTCATTAGAAGGGCTGATGCTGAAGCTTCAATAGTTTGGCCACCGGATGCAAAGAGCTAACTCACTGGAAAAGACCTTGATGCTGGAAAGATTGAGGGCAGGAGGAGAAGGAGGTGACATAGGATGAGATGGTTGGATGGCATCACTGATTCAATGGACATGAATCTGAGCAAAGTCTGGGAGACAGTGAAGGACAGAGGGGCCTGGCTTGCTGTATAGTCCATGGGGTCACAAAGAGTTGAACAGAGTCGACTTAGCTACTGAGCAATAATAACAAATACAAATTAGAATCACAATGAGATACTATTATCTACTCAGCTAAAATTAAAAAGAGAGACTAATGGTGGGAATCTAAATGGTATGACCACTTTGGAAAATTTTGGCAGTTTTGTAAAAAGCTTAACATATACTTTATAGCCATTATACTCCTAGATATTGACAGTCAATTCCTGGGAAGGTTAATAAGATATCCAGGGTTCTTGAGGAGAAAGGGGTCCAGGGCCCTCGAGAAGGAGAAAGGGGTCCGAGGCTCTCAAGGAGAAGAAAAAGGAGAGAAACTTTTTTCCCCCCTACATTGCTTTGTTTTAGTCAATATAACAATGTATCTTGCTCCCTTTTCTCCTTACAAGGTTTTCTGACTAATCTTGTTATCTTAAGAAGTATGTTGTGGGAGTAGATCTGGTAATAGTATATAGGGCCTTAATAAGACTAGCAGGTGGGGGCACTCTCTATCCCCCTTCTGAGATCTATGTCAGAAGCTTTCTGTCCCTTCTCATACTTTAATAAAATTCTGCTATACAAGAGTTCTTGAGTGATCAAGCCTGGTCCCTGGGCCCAAAGCTAAATCTTCTTCGGAGATCATGAAACCAACACTGTTCACTGTAGGCCATCAATATTAACCTAACAGAAATAAAAACATGGCTCTCCACAAAGATTTATATGCCACTGTTCATAATAGTCTTATTTCCAATAGCTAACAATGAGCAACAATTCAACTATGTAATCAAGTGAATGGAAAGACAAATTGTAGTATATCCATTCAATGAAAATTCCAGTTAGCCATATGAACTATTAATATATACTACAATATAGATGAATCTCAAAATTTCCTGAGAGAAAGAAGCTAGACATAGAAGAATGCTTACTGTATAATTCCATTTATATATAATGTAAACTAATCTGTTGGGATTAAAAGTGTACCAGTTGCCAGGAATGGAGTGAGGGGTATCCTGCACTGAAGCATAATGGAAGTGATGCATCTTTAGTGTAGTTGGTGGTTTCAACTGTCAAAAATCAATGAATTGTATACTTCACATGGATGCAATTTATTGTATGTAAATTATTTCTCAATAAAGTTCACAAGGGAAAAATTAAAAAATGATGCAAGATAGTCAAGAGCGTGACTAATTTAAACAAAATGTTCTAGTGGGGAAAGTAATCAATGAGGGCTGGTGGCAGCTCCTCCCAGCCTATAACAGCTGATTGTGAACATCTTTTCCCAATTTCATAACTGCTGGACAATCAAAGACATCTTGGTGGTAGCTTGGAATCAGCCATGGTAGGAGTATTTACACCATAATTAGTGAAAACTAGTGAAAGTGTTAGTCACTCAGTCGTGTCTGACTCTTTGTGATCCCATGGACTGTAGCCTGCCAGGCTCCTCTGTCCATGGAATTCTCCGGGCAAGAATACTGGAGGGGATAGCCATTCCCTTCTTCAGGGGATCTTCCCAACTCAGGGATTGAACCTGGGTATCACACACTGATTCTTTACCTTCTGAGCAGCAGGGAATAGACAAATGATACAAAGTAGCACTCCCATTCCCCCAAGAACCTACTGTTAAACACTTAGCAAATCACTGACTGGTACCATCTGTAATACAAATATTTTACACCCTATATTTCTGTTTATAGCTGTGAACTTACCTCAGCTTCTATGAATTTGATAATAAATATGGGAAATTGGTAAGAAATTTAAATGCAATGTAGTATACTTACTGAAGGAAAAAAAAATCTTTCTAATTAGACTCTCTTTCTAAATTTGGAAAAGAGGGATGGGACAGAGATCTTGTTAGAAGTAAAGCAGAAAGAACACCAAATGAAGACTTTGCACACTTGAAGCTGACACAATTCTATCCACTTACATACTATGTACCTTTCTTCTTTTAGCCACAAACTCTTTGTTTGTGAAATAATTAAAATAACATATGGGTTTGAATCATACAGTTGTTGTGAGGATTAAATAAAATCTTATCTGTAAAGGTGCTTATTATTATAAGTTTTAATCTGATGTTTCTAGAAGGTTTAAGTGTCTCCCCAAATATTAATTATTGTAAACATCTTGAAGGCAGAGAAATAAATAGTAATTCAGTCATTATTTGTGAATTAGACAAAGCATTTCCAAATATAAATGCCATGAGTCTTATTTTTATTTTGAATGACACTAGAAAGTTTAGGTATTTACCTCTCCCTCAAACATGCATAGATTGATTATGTCGTTATGCCTGTGATAAAATCAGTAACAATCTTTTACTATAACACTTCAGCTCTATGACTTAAAACTTCTCCATTCTATAACAGTCTGAAATAGAACCTCTCAACAATAGCTATAAAACATCCAGCTTTCTATGCTGAAATTTAAGTAGCCTACAAAAAAAAAAAAGAAAAAAAATTGTAGAAACTTCTTTCAAAGAATAAAGTAATTAGATATAAAAAAGTGATCAGTCAGCAACCGTTAGGAATAGAAATGTCAGGAGTTAATGCTTCTTGTAGCATGAGAAATCCAGAAGTATGGTGAAAGAAAAGACTTACCGAAGAACCCATTTGTCGCTTCCTGAAACCAAAGTCTAATGTGGAGGATAGACTCTGCTGGAACTTCTTTCTGATGATTTATTAGGGCCAAATTCAAGATTGGCTTCATCAAGACAAATATGGTCATGAAAACTTGGATGGGAAACCATGGAGAAAGATAATGGAGTTTCTTCAGGAAGTGAAAGGATGAAAGTGAAATTTTAGGAACATTTGCCTGGTGTACTAATGTCAATAAAAATGTCCAGGTATAAACAGAGTCTGGGACCTGGATTCCCAAAAAGACTGGGAGAAGGGAAAACTGAGTAGCTTATGACACAAGAAGACTCATGAGAAACTTGTATGCATTTCAATTAATAGTAACCCCAGTGTGAACAGGTTGCATTAAAAGTTAAGGCAACTTTTGGATGTGTTGGTAGACTAATTCATATAGGGTGAGGATGTTAATACCCTTGTTTGTTCAGCTAGTCAGATCATTTCTAAAGGGTTGTATACAGCTTTACTTAACACACCCTGAGAAAGACTGAAAACCAGTATCATATGAAGAATGAAGAAAAGAGGATATTCAAAAAAGAGGGGTGAAGACTGTTCCTATGTATAACGGAGACTGAAGATAATAGTTGTTTTCAAAACTGAGGAACTTTATGCATAAGTCAGAGGTTAAGGGAAGTTAGGATCCATAAATATAGGATATTCCCAACTTGAGAATGTATGAATTCAAGATACAGAATAAAAGTTAATGGAATGAGCATATAATATTCTTGCCCTTGCTATAAAAGCTGCTACTGCTGCTGATTTGAATTACTTATTGTAATAATGGTAAGTTTGCATTTATAGACCTCCCATTTAATTCTCTTACTTGCAGCTGCATGAAATTTGTCTTGGAATGGAATATAGCATGAGTCCATGGGACTCATGAAGGACTCAAGTCTCAGAGGCCAGCCTCATTAGTGCTGATCTAAAAGGACTTAGACACGCTCATTTTCACTGAGATTAGAACATGGCAAGTTTGCTTGAGTGGTTGACTTTATTATTGAGAAAGGACAACTGGATCATTATTAAAATAACTTTCCTAGAAGATGAATATTGAATTATCTTTTACTTATCAATGGCTAAATTAAAAGCAGTTCTCATTATGGATTGATGCATTATTCCAGCCTCAGAATTATTGGCTCATGCATTTAATATACTATAAATATAGGATGACTTTCAAGTTATGATAAGCTAGCTTACCAACTGAGCCCAAGCTGACTACAGTATTGACAACTTCATTAAAAACAGAAGCAATATCTTATTAATTTAAAAGATGAGTGACACTATTATAATTAAATGGTATAATTTAGTTCAAAACTATACATTTTTCTCCAACTTTTAATTTCTACTTGCTAACATATAAACATTTTAATCTATTTTGCACTGCAGTTTCAGATAATTTGATATGCTTTTCCAAACAATTGGTCATATTTTCAAGTCATTAAAAAAATGACAGACACTTATTCATGTTGGGATGTCATTGGTGAACCTATCTTAGCCCTATATGGGGATATCATTATTGATTCTCTCACTATTATCTGCCAAATATTTGGAAATAATACAGAAAACATCACTGTCCTCCCTAAGCTTACACTGAGCTCCAAAATGCACCTATGCTATGATCTACTCAAATCTATATTGAGACAAAATATCAATCAAATATCGGGGCAGAAAATGGGCATTTTAAATGCCAATGTCACATATACACACAAAAAGAACCCTGATATATTCTTTTGCTGGAAGCTTCTAGATACCATCTAAGATAAGGAGTGAACTGTGAAAGAGAAAGACTTAGAACCCGGTACCACATTTATCAAACTGTACCAACTTGCCTTGGAAGATACTGCAAAATAATAGGATACATAGGGTATTTGGTCATGAAGGAGGGCACAGTAACATTATTAGTACCACATGAACTCCCTGTGTAAATTCGTTGGGACTAAAATTCTTAACAATAATGTTAGGTATTTCTTTTGGCTTAGGAGTATCATAAAAAAAAAAATCAGTATGACACAAAGGGTATTATGAAGTGAGAACATTTTAAAAGATTTGATTTAAGAAACAGAGTATCTAAACGAAGACAAAGGCAAAGGGAATCCTTTGGAGGATGGTGAAGGGAAAGCCATAATGACTAATATTCAGCAGGTCTAGAGATCTACCAGGTAACACTGAAGCAGGTTAGAAGAGGCAGGAAATACTTCTTAAAAAGATTTTCTTTTTTTAAAGTGGTAGACAGCCCAATGGGTTTAAACAGAGAGGAGGTGTGTCACTTTGAAGGTTGTCGTATGATTCATAACAAATACATACAAGAATAAATTAACTAAGTCATGTCCTAAGATTGAGGGCAGGAGAAGGGGGCAACAGAGGCTGAGCTGGTTGGATGGCATCTCAATTCAATAGACTTGAGTTTGAGCAAACTCTGGGAGATGGTGAAGGACAGGGAAGCCTGGCATGCTGCAGTCCATAGGGTTGCAAAGAGTTGGACACGACTGAGTGACTGAACAATAGCAAGCTATGACAATTGAAAATATATAGATAAGGAAAAAAAGGAGAAAAAAAAAATAACCATAGTCATATGCAAGGCTCATTTGGTAGCTTGTAGTTTGCATGTAAAATAATGCAAACAGTGAATATCTTTTAACATTTGGTCTATTTTGAGAGAATACAGGAAATAGGAAGTGTCTGAATTTGCGTGTGTGTGTGTGTGTAAGAAAAAATATTAAACCATCACATTACATTTGAAGAAGCAAGGAGATAATTCTTATGGCCAAGAAAACTTTAGAAGGATCAATAAAATCTTCTTAAGTGTCAGAAGAGCCAACTAAAAATGTGGAAGATGGCTGCTTATAAGGAACTGGAAATTGAGAGTAGTCAGAATAATTAATTAGTTTCATAGAACCATTTGACTCTTAAAATGCAGACTAGAATGTTAATAAAAAACTAAAAACTAAATTATTTAAATAAACACATTTTATGGACACTGTGGTCCATGTACACTTCCTTAGGTTTTTTTCACGACCTCTGTTTCTTCAATGACTATTTTATGTGAGCCTGACTTCAGTGAAAGCAGGAGAGTAAGGATTTGAAAGATGGGGTCCCTTTTCCAGAAGAGTTTGAAGTAAAAATAAATGAAATAGAATGTGACAGCTTTTGGAGGAGAAGATAGCAAAGACAAGTTACTTTACTCTGATTATTTCATTTTTTTAAATTAATACTTCTTCAGTATTTCATTCTTTTCATTCAAGTACTTATTTTATTTCAAATTTTACTTTTAAAATTAATAGAGTAAAACTTTCTCTTTTGAAATAATTTTATAAATTTTAGCACATGTGTAAATTCATATTCTAAAGTTCAGCACTTCAAAAATGTAGTAAAACTTGCTTTTGGCCTTCAAATGTTCTGATTTGAAACTTTAGCCATTCAAATTCTCATTTCCTTACAAGTAATATGCCATTTTCCTCTGGATACCTTCCTGATTTTTTTTCTTAATTTTCAATATTTTGATTATGATGTATCTGAGCATGGATTTATTTGGGTTTGTTGTTTTAAAAGTTCACTGAGCTTCTTGAAGCCAAGTTATGTCTTTTACCAAACTTGGGAAGTTTTAACCATCATTAAAAAAAATGGCATTCTGATGACACCAGTGTTAGACGTTTTGGTATTGCCTCCTTGGTCCCTGAGCCTATTATTTTTATTCAATCTATTGTCTCTCTTTTTAGATTATATATTTTGAATTTATATATTTTCAAGTTTAAGGACTAATTTCTCTGTCATTTCATTCCTCTGTCATTTCCATTCTGTTAGTGAGCCTTTTAAGTATTTTATTTTAATAATTGTAGTTTTTAATTCTAGAATTTTCTTTGTTTCTTCTTTAAATCTTCTATTTTATTGCTTATATTCTTAACTTTCCATTTGTTTCAAGAGTGCTTGCCTTTATTTCTTGGACTATTAGCTACTTTAAAAAATGTATTAGATAAATACAACATTTGTGTTATCTCTGCATGGGTGTCTTTTTTTCCCTCCATGTAAACTGAGATTTTTTTCCTGTTTCTCCATGTTAAACTATTTGTATTGCATTTTGACATTTGAATATTGTCTTATGAGGCTCTTGTTTAAATCCTATTATGTATGTTGATATTTTCGTTTTATCAGACAATAGATCTAGTTTGGTTTAGGTCACAAGTTCTGACCAGCAGTCTTCTGTAGAAGTGGTTTCAATGCCATTTTCATTTTCAAAGCTTTTGCAATTCTATTTGGATCTTTCCTGGGTGTGCATCACCCATAGCCAGGCTGGGACCTGAGTGCCCGTCTACCTTTTGATTCGGTTCTCAAGGTCTTTAGTATGGTGGGTAGGATTATCATATGTACATCTGTCAAGGGGAGTGTAATCTCCTCAGTTCTGTCTCATCTCAACAAAAATTTGATCGATAGACGTTAAAGCCCTCGGCATGTCACAGCTCTCAGACCATGTTATAGCTCTCAGGTCTCGGACAGACTGTGTTATAGCTCTTGGAGAGATCAGTGTTACAGCTCAGTTTTATTCAGAAAATAACAGGAAAATACATCCTTGAGGCGTGAGGACATGCCGACCCAAAGATGCAAAGAGAAGAGAGAGCCCCAGCCCTTTGGCTCCTCTTTTTATGTTTTTTCCTCCCTCTGGGCCTGCCCTATGTAAATTGGGCTAGCCAGGAATGCTGTTTGTTTCACCTGAGGTCCTCACTCCGGTCCTCGGACCTTCCTTTGTTCTATTTTCGCAGGCTTCCTTGTCTTTTAGCCACCACCATTCTGGACTCCTTTTTCCTATTCTAACTACCTAACACATCTTTGAGGGTAAACCTAGGCATTCATAAACATCTCCATATAGTAACTTCATTATCTCGCTAGTCCTCTGTGATTCTTGGTCCTTTTTATTGGCACTGAGAGCAGAAAGTTGGAGCATTATTTATTTCACTCGATCATGCCCTTCTACCACTGTCTGAGGTACAGAAGCAGAACAGATAGAAAGACACAGAGAGACAAAGAAACAAAGGGATATGTATCTCCCCTACTCTTTCGTGATCCCAGCTACTCTGAGAGGAAATGAAAGTTTCCCTGCCACCATCTCAGTTTTAGGTGCATAATGGGCCTCAGATACTACCACTGTTACTTACAGTTTCTTACACTTTGAGCCTGAACTAAGATGTTCTGGAGCTTCTCTCTGTTCATGCCTATGCTCTCTTCTCAGTTTCTAGCAGACTTGAGACTGAGACCAGGCTGGGGGATACAAGAAGAGCAAAAAAAAAAAAAAAAAAAGGTCAACTCACTACCCCTGGTTCAGTAGTCTTCTTTGACCTTCCTGTTTCTATTGCCTTTTCTGAGTCCTCAAAATGATCCTCCATGTACTTGTCTAGGTTTTCTAAGTGCATTCCTTGAAAGAGACAGGGTTGAATATTCTGATTCCATTTTACCCATAAACAAAACCTATGGTCATTTCATTATTTATGTACCATGCTTTTAGTTTTGTAGTTTCACAATTACAAATCTGTGTATTTTTATATTTCTAGTTTCTTTCTTTTACTGGTGAAATCTCTGGAACAGGGAACATGTTTCCTTATGATTACAGGGAATTATATTCCAATATATTTTCAAAAATGACACGGCTATAAGAAGCTAAAATTTCACATTCACTCTGTCCTTTTCTTTTGTCTTACTATTAGAACCGTGTTCATTCTAACCCTGGCCATTCAATGGTCTTGTTAAGATGCTGTGGCTTTTTATACACAGAACACACATTATTTCAGTTTGTACATTAGTGTTAGTTATTTGAAATGTTGTGATACTCAAGGAAGGGGCAAAGATAAACAGGGTGAACAAAACTGAAATGAATATGAGAAATGTGGTGACTATACACACATCATTTAATCACTACAGGCAGATTTTTAAAGTAGATACCATTGACTTATTTTTTGGATAAGAAAAACAAAATTAGTGAGAACTTTGTCACCTACTTATACAATTACTCACAAAGCAGGAAGGGGAAAAAAGAACACTTAAAAAGGTTGTCCACAGAGCTCCATCATGTCACTGAACTTATATAAAGGAGGTGGAAAAAAAAATTTAAGAAAGCCATTTTCAGAGCAATAGTTTCATGTTTCCTCCCCTGACCTTGCTACAAACCTTTCAGAGCTGCACCTAACTATAAAGAAACTGTCATTCCCTTTATTATCAGCGTTTTTGCTCAATTCTCCAAGTGGTCTAATGAATTCTGGACTTTCTATCCATATTTGCATGCTTCAGGAATGTGAAGATTGGAGGGGCTGGGATTTGACTGGATTTAGTAAATTTTGGCTATTGAGTTAGATGATTTAATGCCACCCAGGGCTGAGCCAGCTGAAGCATGCTCCTTAACCTGATAATCTGATAACAGATTATTTTTAAGACTGAGAATGAAAAATTGTGTGGTCTTTGCCTAATGCTTGTAGTATACATATCTCCCTGTCTATCATAGGCTAATATTGTAAAAGAAGATAAGGAGGAATCGGTTAATAGCTTTGTAGAGAAGAGAAAAAAAGTTTCCTCTACCCTTCTAGGTTCTTTTCACTAGTCTAATAATCAAATTAACATAAGATAGTTTCACAGGAGAAAATTACAAGCACACAAATTTAATTTTGTACCTATGGAGGCCCCATAGGTATGGGACTAACAAGTGATTTAAATAGGCTTTTAATATATATTTTTATAAAAAGAGTCAATTATTTGTGAAGATTTGACAAAACAAACAGGTTTCTGTTTGGGGTAGTAAATTAATGAAGAAATAAAAGGTTTGTTTATACAGCTTTCTTTGCCTTGTCTTCCCTATCACCGGGAATAAGGGTGCTCTCCCTACTCCAGATCTAGGGAGGATATCTTCACACGGGAGCTTTATTTCCTGCTTTCAAGTGAACACAGGAGGGTCAGAGTGTTCTTGTACCAGCTATTCCTCAAGTAACTTTAATTCAAAATAATCAATACACCACCTTGGCATATTTTGGGGCAGCCTGACCTGAGTTCCCTCAGCCTTTTGACAGACTCAGCCTTGATTACAAGTAAGCCTAGATTACTGGGGAAAAAAAGCTTAAAAATGAATATCCAAACTTTTTTTTTTCTTTTTAAAGAATTCATTTGAAATTTCATTGCCCCAAATAAAACTTTCCATAGTTATACTTCACATGATAGGAAGGTCTGCCGACTGTGGTCACTCGGTCCTTATGGTAACCCTGTGAGGTCGATGAGACATCTTTTATTATTTTCATTTTATATATGAAGAAACTAGATTGCAGATATTATGGTTTAATATCACATAGCAGTTGTATCTCAGAAACAGATCTCAAACAAAATGATGCTTTCATTTACTCCTCACCAATTAGACCTCTGCTCCTAAATCTTCTGAGAAAAATACAGCTACAGAGATCATTTATTTCTTCCTTGTTTTTGTAAATCATACCCTCCCAACAGCACTGACACTGCAGCACAGTGACTCCAGACTGAAACCTTCAACTAGTTTTTCCCCTACTTTCACAACTCCTGTTTCTTTCTATTCTTTTTTACTAGAGCAGCCTGCTCCTTCAAATTTTAATTCAAGTAGATTTTTCAAGGATTGGTCCTAAGCACTCTTCTCTTTATAATTTATGTTTTCTCTCTAAACATTCCTAGATACTCCCATAAATTAGGATATATTAATTTTTACATTATACAGGTAGTTTCCATCTTTCTATGCACTAGAGAATTCATATCATTCATACCCAAAATATTTCCTTTGCAATAATTCATTTATCACTTCCTTAATTTACTCAAAAATGTTTATTGAGATTCTACTGTTTTCTAGGTATCAATCTAAATTTCAGAATTCATTGCTGTTCAGTCATTCAGTCTGACTCTTTGCAACTCCATGGACTGCAGCACGTCAGGCTTCTGCATCCTTCACCATAATCTGGAGCTTGCTCAAACTCATGTCCATTGAGTTGGTGATACCATCCAACCATCTCATCCTCTATTGTCCCCTTCTCCTTCTGCCTTCAATCTTTCGCAGCATCAGGGTCTTTTCTAAGACCTTTGCAGCTTCAGTTGAAGCAACAGTCCTTCCAATGAATATTCAAGGTTGATTTCCTTTAGAATTGACTGGTTGTATCTCCTTGCAGTCCAAGGGACTCTTAAAAGTCTCCACACCACAGTTCAAAAACATCAGTTCTTCAGACCTCAGCCTTCTTTATGGTCCTACTCTCATATCCATACATGACTATTGGAAAAACTATAGCTTTGACTAGATGCACTTTTGTTGGCAAAGTGATGTCTCTGCTTTTTAATAGGCTGTCTTTTGTCATAGCTTTCTTTCCAAGGAATAAGCATCTGTTAATTTCATTGCTGTAATCACCATCTGCAGTGATTTTCGAGCCCAAGAAAATAATGTCTCTTACTGTTTCCATTGTTTCTCCATCTATTTGCCATGAAGTGATATTCCAGATGCCATGATCTTCGTTTTCTGAATGTTGAGTTTTAAGCCAGCTTTTTCACTCTCCTCTTTGACCTTCATCAAAAGGCTCTTTAGTTCCTCTTTGCTTTCTGCCATAAGGGTGGTGTCATCTGCATATCTGAGTTTACTGATATTTCTCCCAGCAAACTTGATTCCAGCTTGTGCTTCATCCAGACCAGCGTTTCTCATGATGTACTCTGCATAGAAGTTAAATAAGCAGGGTGACAATATACAGCCTTGATATACTCCTTTTCCAATTTTGAACCAGTCCATTGTTCCATATATGGTTCTAACTGTTGCTTCTTGACCTGCATACAGGTTTCTCAGGAGGCTGGTAAGTTGGTCTGGTATTCCCATCTCTTGAGGAATTTTCCACAATTTGTTGAGATCCACACAGTCAAAGGCTTTTGCATAGTCAATGAAGCAGATTTTTTTTTTGGAATTCACTTGCTTTTTTTATGATCCAACATATGTTGGCAATTTGATCTCTGGTTGCTCTGACTTTTCTAAATCCAGCTTGTACATCTGGAAATTCTTGGTTCACATACTATTGAAATCTAGCCTGGAGAATTTTGAGTATTACTTTGCTAGCATGTGAAATGAGTGCAATTGTGTGGTAGTCTGAACATTGTTTGGCATTGCCCTTCTTTGGGACTGTAATGAAAGCTGATCTTTTCCAGTCCTGTGGCCACTGCTGAGTTTTCCAAATTTGCTGGCATATTGAGTGAAGTACTTTCACAGCATCATCTTTTAGGATTTGAAATAGCTCAGCTGGAATTCCATCACCTCCACCAGTTTTATTTACAGTGATGCTTCCTAAGGCCCATTTGACTTTGCAAACTAGGATGTCTGGCTCTAGGTGAGTGATCACACCATCATGGTTATCTGCATCATGAAAATCTTTTCTGTAATTTCCTGGTGGCTCAAACAGTAAAGCATCTGCCTACAATCTGGAAGACCCGGGTTCGATCCCTGGGTCAGGAAGATCCTCTGGAGAAGGAAATGGCAACCCACTCCAGTACTCTTGCCTGGGAAATCCCATGGATGGAGGAGCATGATAGGCGACAGTCATGGTGTGGCAAAGAGTCAGACACGACTGAGCCACTTCACTTTCTGTGTATTCTTGCCACCTCTTCTTAACATCTTTTGCTTCTGTTTGGTCCATGACGTTTCTGTTCTTTATTGAGCCCATCTTTGCATGAAATGTTCCCTTGTTATCTCTTATTATCTTGAGGAGATCTCTAGTCTTTCCCATTCTATTGTTTTCCTCTATTTCTTTGCATTGATCTCTGAGGAAGGTTTTCTTGTTTCTCCTTGCTTTTCTTTGGAATTCTGCATTCAGATGGGAATGTCTTTCCTTTTCTCCTTTGCCTTTCACTTCTCTTCTTGTCTCAGCTATTTGTATGGCCTCCTGGGATAACCATTTTGCCTTTTGTTTGGTTTGTTATTTTTATGTTAAGCATTGCTAATCTTTCCTGTTCTCCCTAATCTTTCAATGTGAAACATCTATTGAGTTTAGTTTGGTTGCTTTGCCTTCTCCTGCTTTTCTTTTTTTACTTTATTTAAATTAATTTAAAAGAAATTTTTAAAAAGCAGTTTTAGGTTTACAATAAAATTGAGTAGAAGGTAGAGATTTCCCATATATTCACCTGTCTCTACACATACATAGCCTCCCTTACTATCAATTTCACTCACTAGAATGGCGCTTTTTTTTTTTTAACTGTGAACAGACTTACACTGACCTGTGATAATCACCCTGAATCCACTGTGTACCTGAGCTCACTTTTGTTATTGGATAGTCTATGGATTTCAACAAGTGCATAATGACATTTATCCATTGTCATAGCAGTATGCACAGTATTTTCACTGCCCTAAAAAATCTTCTGTGTTCCACCCTTGGCAACAGCTGATCTTTTATTGTGTTTGTAGTTCTGCCTAATCGTACTCTATGTACCCTTCTTAGATTGGCTTCTTTCACTTGTGTGTGTGTGCTAGTCACTCAGTCGTGTCCAACTCTGCAACCCCATGGACTATAGTCCACCAGGCTCCTCTGTCCATGGGATTTTCCAGGCAAGCATACTTGAGTAGGTTGCCATGCCCTCCTCCAGAGGATCTTCCAGACCCAGGGACTGAACCCATGTCTCTTGTATCTCCTTCATTGGCGAGTGGATTCTTTACCCTCTGAGCCAACAGGGAAGCCCTTCTTTCACTTAGTAATATGCATTTAAGGTTCTTCCATGTATATTCATGGCTTGATAGCTCAACTTTCTTTAGTGCTGAATTTCTGTTTTTCTTCTAACAACACTGTAACCTAATGTCTATACTACAAAAGTCAAGTCATTACATTTTGAGCTTTAGTGTTACGTGCAATTTTACACAAGGAGATTTCCTACATTAATTTCAGCTGGTTTTGCTGACCAGCCTTCTAAGTTCTATCAAATTCATTATCAGTCCCAAAGAAATCAAAATCTTATCTAGTTGGTTTTATTAGAGTTCAGATCTCCCTTATAACCTCTCCTTTCCTGCGATACCGCAAAGACTTATTCTCTTCACTTTCCCAATCCTTCATTCAGAAACTGTGAGCCTCTCTTTTCAAGGCACTCAGTAGCTTTAAGCCCTCACACACTCTATTCATGCAGTGCTATTTACTGATCAGTACAGTTCAAACATTATCAGTTCTCTTTTTCACTTCTTTCTTTTCTTGTTACTGTCCCTCAAAATGTGTCAAATTTCTGCTTCAGACCTTGGAGATCACATGTTTCTTATTCTATGGGATTTTATTTTCTTTCAATCAGCTTCTACTAGATATGGGTATATATTCAAAATAACCATACTTGCTTGAGATTATAGTTTTAGTTAGAGGACTACAAGTAGATACATGCACAAATAGGAGTATAGTTACCCACACTGGGTCAATTGACAGAAAAGAACATGATTCTTTCCTTTAGGACCCAGGGTTATTTTGAGTTATTAAACAAATTTTAGTATCTTCCTGAATGTGTTTACTGTTAGAGCCATCTTAAGAATTCTGATACAGATAATTTAAAATATTTAATATTCTTGGCTCCCTGATTGAAAAGTCTTATCTCAAATACATTAATGCAACCATAAATGAGGAACTCAAATATAGCTACTATCATTTCCTGAGCCCTAAGTTTTAATGAACTAACAATTAATGTAAGGATAGATTCTCATCACAAAGCTCCGTTCATAAATGCTTAAGCTGAGTTTACAGTCTGTTGATTGGCTGAGCGAAGTGTATTGAAAGTAATTATATACAGACAATTTGCAAACTGTAAAAAATAAAATAATTGGGAAAAAGTAAACCTCGGCACAATTCAGTGAGTCTTATGGTAAGAGTAAAGAATGAAAACTTCTGTATTATGTCTAATAACCTTTCCTTGAGGTTACTTGCAAAAGAATATAAGCAAATTTTAGTATCCAAGCAGAAGAACCAACTTCTAGACTTCCTAAAGTGTCTCTGACCATTTCTGACATATGCCTCTTCCTAAAAGGCATAAGTTAAATTGAATATGAAAAGAATAGTCATTCATTATCCAACCAGCTATGTGTATTGGCTATAAACCAAGGCAATGTGTTGAATACAAGTATTAAGAAAAAAATCAAACACTCTCTTTTTAAGATGCTTAAAGTCCAGCAGGAAGACAGATAAACTAAAAAAAAAAAAAAAAATCAATACAATGAATCATTGAAAAATCCAATATTAGAAACACCAACAAAATATTATGAAGGGACATAAAGGGACAACTAATTCTGAGGGAGCTAGGAAGGTTTCACAGAGAAATTCACATTTTATCAGACCAAGAATGTACCAGAGGTGACAAGGGAAAGAGATATCTGTGGGCCACACTTCGTTCTCACACACACGTACAAAAAATTTATTGACACAGCTTACCAAGTGTGTCAGTAATTTAAAGAGTGCCGATTGTAAGATGCATGAATGGGTAGATCTGACTGTGAAAATCTGCTCTGACTGCTGGCTGCTCAGGTTGCAGAGCTTGCACAAGACTTTCTAGACCAGAGAGAGTAGCTGGTGTACTAATCTTAAAAGGTCAGAGTTGGCTGGGACCTCAGTTATCTTCATATCTAAGTCTTCTCTTTCACAAGGCAGCGACTGAATCCCAGAAAGGGGGGTAGCTTGTCCACTGACATTTATTACTGGAAAGGAGCAGTATAGAAATTCTATAAACAGTAAATAATGGTACTGTTTACTGTAATAAAGTTGACAGTATGCATGTCCCTTTGGGAGATCAGCAAAAGTATGATTTACGAAGCTGCTCCTCATATACAAAATAATATGTTTTGATTTGTTTTAAATCTATCTCATTCGCTTACAGGCACTCCTCAACTATATATGTTCAACATTGTTAATCTTGAATCCCTTTCCATGTTCTTTGGTAAAAAGTAGCAATTATGTAACAGTAATATTCTCCCCTCATGAGAAGAGTTGACTCATTGGAAAAGACCCTAATGCTCGGAAGGATTGGGGGCAGGAGGAGAAGGGGACAACGGAGGATGAGATGGCTGGATGGCATCACTGACTTGATGGACATGGGTTTGGGTAGATTCCAGGAGTTGGTGATGGACAGGGAGGCCTGGCATGCTGCGATTCATGGGGTCGCAAAGAGTCGGACACGACTGAGTGACTGAACTGAAGTGAACTGAATATTCTCCCCAGTAGAGGGACATGCCCCGCAGCAGTGAGTAACATCCGCAGTTACCCACATCCACGGAACAACGGGATTTTCTCACAAGTGCATGCTTAGTCTCTCAGTTGTGTCCAACTCTTTAAGACCCCATGGACTGTAGCCTGCCAATCTGTAATAGAAAGTTTCTTTATCCTAAATTTGGTTGTAAATTAGGAAATAAAGATTTGAAACTCTAAGCTGGTTCTATCTGTAATATTGCTGCTTCCATAAACAGTCTTCACCTATTTTGTTTTCTTAGAGTCAGGGAATAGTAATGTTTACCTAGTGTTCTTCTTGGTAGATAATGACATAGTTTGAAGTAAGGGAGGGAGAGAGACAGAGAGAGGGAAAGAGAGGAGAAATTTCCTTCTGAATAGCTGGGACTATCTGGTATATCATTAGTTTTCAGGTAGCGTATCCCAGAAATCTGAGCTAGATATAGAAGTTAGAAGTTTCTACTCTGTGTCTCGAGGGTAAAAAGTTATGTTCAGGACTGAAGCCAGATTCTGGAAAAGCCAAAAGAAAACCAAGTAGACAAAGTGAAGGATTACAGGAGCAGGGCAAAGAGGCAGAGCTACTGCTGTGGAAAGTGAAAGTCACTCAGTTGAGTCCGACTCTTTGTGAGGCCATGGACTAAAAAGTCCATGGAATTCTCCAGGCCAGAATACTGGAGTGGGTAGCCTTTCCCTTCTCCAGGAGATCTTCCTAATCCAAGGATCAAGCCCAGGTCTCCTGCATTGCAGGTGGATTCTTTACCAGCTGAGCCACAAGGGAAGCCCAAGAATACTGGAGTGGGTAGCCTATCTCTTCTCCAGGGGATCTTCCTGACCCAGGAATCAAATCGGGGTCTCCTGCACTGCAGGTGGATTCTTTACCAACTGAGCTACCAGGGAAGTCCTTTCCCCTGTGGGGGAAATGGCAAAGAGAGCAACCAAGGACAAGTGATATCCACTGCAGGGTAAAACTTCAGTGAACTAATTCCCAGTGGTTTACAGAGTTTACTTTGAACCCTGACTAAGAATAGAGGAAGATGTTAAGGATGGAGAAGATTATGCCACTGTGCTTGATGCTGACAAGGTAAACTAGAGAAAACCCTTTAGTACAGATGAGATTTCTATAAGAAAGAAGGTTTTAGAAGCATCAGGATTGGTGACATTTTACTTAATAAGGAAAACATTTTCCCTTATAATTCTTCAGTTTAAGAATAGTAAAATGTAGTCTTGTAGTAAAAATAATAATAATAATGAAGAGAAATAGTTGCTGTAGTACATAATCCATGGAATTCCAGAAGGTCAAGTTAAAACAGAGCTTTATGCCTGAAGTAAGCACTTGCAAAGTGTTAACTAAATTGGCATCCCAGATATCAGAGCCAGAAGAGATGCACTCAGTATTCAGAGAGAGCAAGTACTAAAATAGAACTCATATTTGGGTAAGTTTCAAACTAAAATGAATAGAGGTCTTTGAATGTGGAATGATTGCTAAGGTGTGGGAAAAAGGGAATTTCTCTCAACATATTAAAATAAGGAAATTAGAATTTCCTAAGGGTGAAACAGTAATTTGATAAGTATTTTTATAAAAGTAATTCTAAGCCAATAGTAAAATGTATTTAAGGTGAAGGAAGGCTGATGATTGTGATGTACAAGGTATTTTAGAGATGAAGAAAGATTATCAGGAAAACTAAGTGGTTTCATTATTACCGACTTCACTGAAGTTGTTAGATTTCCACACCTAATTTATTCTTTGAAGCAAATAGGTCAGAGGGATTAGGGATTCTAGTAGTATTCTCTCACAGGGGCTTTTTCAGATTTTCTGACAACATATACATGTGAAAAATTGCCAAAAATAAATAAATACATAAATAACAAGTTTACTTAGATACATCTCCTGGAGTTGGAAGAGTGATGCTACTGAAATGATGGACAAGATAAATAATTTATAGATTCAAATGCTACCATGCTCAACATTTCTAGTGCTATCTGCAAAATGAAAGCAAAAAAGTGAAAGTCGTTTAGCTGTATCTGACTCTTTGCGACCCCATGGACTATACATTTGATGGAATTGTACAGGCCAGAATATTCCCTTCTCCAGGGGATCTTCCCAACCCGGGGATTGAACCCAGGTCTGCCACATTGCAGGCAGATCTGTTATGTCTGAGCCACCAGGGAAGCCCAATGAAAGCAAAACCCCATGCTAAATTTGACAGCTGATTTAAGGATAATCTGTGGAGATAAAAGGTGCCCAGGAAATTGCCATATGCTCTTGAGTAGAACAGGGGTGTGAACTCAGAACCTGGTGGTAAGTCCATTGAGATTTTATGAATTCTGTCCTACACCAGCAGTTCTTACTGTGATATAATGTGAATGAATGAAGAAGAGAGGAAACATAAAGCATGCCCACTTTCAGTATTTCCCAGAATCTCTCTCAGTAACTATTTTTGTTGTCTTAACAAAGGCATTTGATCTTGGCAGCACTTTTTTAAGAATTGGATGATATGAAAGCCAGATGACTTTTCAAAAGTTGGATGATTAGAGATAAAGTTCATTGGGAAAATATTTTAATTGTACATTTTTAGATATAACCACATACATTTGCCATCCCAGTGAATACTTATCTTTCTCTCTCACTGTGTGTATATGTTCTTAGAATTATCCAAGAGGTACTGTAGTTAAACTAAAGATTTGCCTTAAGTGTCTTGGTTTGTGCAAATCTGACTGAAGATTAAATTCTGATGCAAAATATTTGTAAATATTTATAGCAAAATTTTATTTTCTTTGTCCTTAATTACAAATGTTTATCTATTTTAGATTGGGCCAGATGAAGTAAAATGAGTTATTAACCTGACTGAGGATCATGTTTTTTCCCATGAAAGTCAGCCAACTAGATTTTGAAAACACATTCTCTGTGGTTCATGATGAGGGGTGGAAATGATGTGTGGATCCTCTATGATCTGTTCTAGAATACCATTTCAAGGTTTAAAAATAGATTACTGTCACCTTAACTTTGACTATATAATTTTTTTTCAGTTTGAACCACAACCCTAACATTATTAAAATGGGGCTTTTGTATTTCATTAAGAGCTAAGCAATTAGGTTTGCATTTTTGATGCACCATAATTGTAGTAGTGTGACATTGTTTTAATGATAATATTCATTGATCATTCATAATGCAGCTACCCACACCATGAATCAAGTATAAATCAACACCTTTTTAAAAAATTTTACATGCAGTAAAGCACTTGATTTTTAGATTGATAATTTGCACTCACAGTTTAATCTTCAGCTGTCAGAATTTTTTGTTTGTTTGTTTAATTTCCATATGCCTTTCTTATCAAAGCTCCTTAAAACCTTATGAAAAGTATTTTGGAAATAAACCAAATACCAAGGCAGGAGAAGAACAAGAAGTTTTATCATCATTAATAAAGAAGTCTATTTAATTGCTGAGTGAAAAAAACAAAATGACTTTCAAGCATAGGACAGACTGCAGGTCAGTGAAATCCTTGGTTTTATAGAGGGAATAGAGGTACAATATGTCACCTGCTAACAGCTTCAGAATAAGTAGACATATGGCCATCTCACCTCAATACCTATGAAGTTCTTTGTGTTTTAACACACTCTCTGAATTCCATGGCTGAGATAGATACTGTCCCTAAAATCTATTCAGATACATTTCTGATTTTCTAAATTTCTAACATGAGTATAATTGCTGTGGTTTTATATCATGCCAACTGCTCTAAGTTAGGACAATGATTTCCAGAATTCCTTTCTTTATACGATTCTGGGTTAAGATGGGTCATAGGAGAAATCTGTGCAAGATTTGGGATGAGGAAGAAAATTAGCAGTCATTATATTCTGAAGGTTAGGATAGCATGATAGGTACATATTGTCACTGACCTGCTATTTTGTATGACTGAGGAGGGAATGCAGTCTGGCTTGGAGCTCTTCCAGCTTCTCTAAGTCCTAGGATTTGCATATGTGCAGGTTAGTGGAGAAGGGTACCAGCTTATTTGGCAAAACACCACATCCTTGAGATTCAATCTAGACATGGGTTTTATTCTGTCCTGATTTCCAGTCTGTTGTCACCTTCCTTTGCTTAATGCCTTGGTGTTTTTTTCCACTGCCAACCATGCTGATTGACAGAAACTTCAGGTCCAATGCCAAATTCAACAAGAGCTTTCACAGAATTCTATATCACCTTCCACATTGCATACTGTCTAATCTCTACACAGACTCCTTTTTCCATGCAACTGCTAATGGTTCTGCTTCCCAGATCAAACCCTCACTGGTAGAATAATATAAACTAAATTTCTAGGCCAGTGATTCCCTTTCAACTGATAACCAGAAGAATCATGAGTTATGCATTCTTTGACATATGCTCCATGACTTAGCAGCATAAGTTAACATGCTTCTATGACCAGAGGGGAACAACCCTAAATTTTATATGCAAACATGATTATCTTTTCTAAGATGCAGAAAGCAGTCTTGCCATCCAGAGAATTTATGGAAATGAAGCCCTTTGTTCATTATGGTTGGAGTCTCTGCTGCTGTCAGGTTATTATCTCTGCTGTTCTAAATATCAAGAGTGCATACATTTCTCTATAATGATGGATTCTTTTCTTCTGCCTGTCTGTTCCCAAAGTCACTATACCAGGAAGAGAGGAAGGAAAAGATCTGAACTTGGGTAATTATTAAGGGGTTTATCTCTTCATGGAAGTTGTCTTTCTTCTCTTGGCATCTATTCTTTCTGGCTCTTCTACTCTCTAAGATCAGAAACCCTCTTCAGAAAACAGAGGTAATCTGCTCAAGAATCTTCACTCTCTTCTTTTTACTCACTATATTTGACTCTCCTGTGCCAATTTTGGTTTAATTTAAGTTTAATGTTATTTAAAGACAAATAGGTTCTATGATGATAGGGAGAGGGCCTGATAGCACCTCAAGGAAGTTTCTACAGAAATCTCACCGCATCCACCTTTGTGGATTTTTTGCATCTAGAAGATGAATAAGTCATATGATGCTCCATGCTCTAGAGTCTGTGTATGGAAGGGAAAATGATGGTCAGCATTCACTGGGAAAGGTTCAAAACTAGAATAATCTTATCCAGTGAGGCTGGATCAATGCTGAAAGAACATATTCGGGGACAGATTATGGGAGGAAGCTAAGTCAGGTGTCTGGAAGGTGGCATCTTGTGAGTTCAGATCCAGATGCCTACAGCAGTCCTGGCATTTCTTTCAGGAGTAATAAGTTCTCCCCAAACAGAGTAAGATGGATTATATTTGGGATTAAAAAGTAAAGGTGAAGATTTTGATGATGATGATGTTCATTTTTCATTCATAATACAACTAGATCACCCCCAGGCAGCTAGTCCTATAGATATCTTGAGAAAAAATGTAGAACTCTAGTCAATCAGACTCTTACTAGGAGAAAAGATTACAGTTTCTGGAGGGAGGATAGAGAAAAGAAGGCAAAAACTTCCTCTGACAAACCAATTCAGAACCCAATCATAGAGGAACTGTGCTATTTATGCATTTACTAAATGCTTATTGAGTGTACAGCATATTCTGTATCCTAGATGAGGCACTAGGGATGCAATAATTTTCAAAACTGCATTTCCTGGAAGTAGTGCTTTCACATTAGTGGCATTCTTTGAAAAATAATTTTGTGAGCAAATACTTATTATTACTATCATTTTCTATGGAACTTTGAGAACATTTATACTTGCTAATGTGTTTTTCCAAAAGAGATATAGAGTAGGTTGCATTTTCTACACACAGGCTGTTTAATGGTGTATCCTTTAGAAACTGCTAGAGTCATGAATAAATACTATTCTTGCCTTGAAAGGCCTCACAGTCGATTGACAGCTAATAGGGAGAAAAGTGATCAATGTAGATAAATAGAAATTTGGAGCAAGAGAAGTGGAAGGTAAAGAAAAGCAACTATGTTGATAATTCTCCATTTGTTCTTTTGGATTTATTATTTACCCTTCTATGTCTACTGTGTCCCAGGAAGGTGATGGCTGTGGACAGCATTATTTGGGCTTTCTTGACCTCTATTTTCTAATTGGGATCAGTCAATAAAAGATCTCAGCAGAACATCAGAGGACATGAAAATAGAAAGATCAATATATATTATTTCTGCCTCCACTTATTCCCTCCCTCTACTCAGGCAGAGGGACTTTGGCCATGGCTGCTTTCTCCTGCTGAAAGCCACGGAACATGTCAAGCAGCCTCCCACACACTGATGCCAATATATCTCAGTTGATAGAGGAACATGGGTTCCTTTATCCACTCAGGTCTAGGTTGGTAACAACTTCCACTTGCTATTAGTTCCTGGGTGCTTCACCATCTGCTGTTCATCCTTTAACCCTGCTCACACCTCTGTATAAAGTGTTGTAATTAAGTTATCTTTAACTTCTGAATGAATCATCTGTCTATGTCAAGACTCTCAGTGAAAAAGGAACCAATATTGTTGAGTGTCTTTTATGCCCCAAACATTTTAATATACGTTATTTCATTCAGTTATCAGAAACATCCCCCAGAGTATAAATGATAAGCTTCATTTTGTAGAATAAAAAAAAGAGAATTAAGACACCCCACCCCACCCCGCCCAAAATTAAGTAACTTGTTTAAGGTCACATTTGTAAAGGTAGTAGACCCGAGATTGAGCCCGGCTATTCAAAACCCATATACTTTTTATCACACTATATTTTTAAGAAAACAGGACCAATTATTAGAAATAGGCCAAAAGATGAGAAAGACGTCAGTCACAAGATTTGTTTGATACTGAACTGACTAAATAATGAGGTGGTCTGATGATGGAACTGTGGGATCAGAGCAACTGGATTGAGAACAAAGAGAAGATGACAACAGAGGCAAGGGAGGAGGCAGTCTCTTTCAAAAGTGAATGTGGGTTGTTTTTTTTCCCTCTAATCTATCATAAAGCTATGCAGACACAATTACACTCAGTGTCCATGCTGTCGTCAAGTCATAGCCTGCCACAAAGAAGGAGGCCTGGATTCTTTTAGAGCTATGTGTATCTGGGAGAGTCTGTTAATTGCTCCCTATTCCTGCACCCTTAAAAACTGTTGGGCAAGCAAAGTCACTATAGTTAATAATACTGTACTGTGTATTTGAAATTTACTAAGATGGTAGATCCTAAGTGTTTTCACCACAAAAAAAGGGAAACTGATAATTATATGAGGTGATGGATACATTAAGTAGCTTGCTTGTGGTAATTACTTCAAAATATGTATATATATCAAAACATCAATTTGTATACCTTAAATATATACCATTTTAATTTGTCAATTATATCTTAATAAGGCTGGGGAAAATAAGGTTAGGAAAGACAACAATAACTGTGGTTTTCTGTGCACTGGCTGTACATCAAGTATTTTTGTTGTTTTCTCTAGCTTTAGGCAAGCATTAGTGGCCTTAGGTCTCAGTATATGAACATTTGCTGCCTATTTATATGAGAATCTCAAGCCCCACATAAATATGATAAAGCCAGATGACTAATAAAATACTTTTTATTTCATAATATAGTTCTTAGTATATAAATCTCTTAGTGTTCTGACGCTCAATAAAAAAACTAGAGCATCTGAAAAAACCAATTAGGCCAAGTACACATTCAGATATCTGCAAAGAAAATGTAGAAGTGAAATTCAGTAACAAAGCAGAAAACATCAACTGGCATTTGCAAGAACCAAACTGCAAGAATTTTGAAAGCCAGCAATTTATTTCTTTGCAGCTAAGTCTAGAATATAGGTTTCCCAAAAAGACTGTTCAGTCTCTGAAAGAGCTAAAGTGGAACACACAAAGAAAAGATGGAAGACATGATGATAAGACCTGATAACAATGGTTAACATAAAAAACAAATGTAGCCCCAAACTATGTATTTCTATAAACTTGAGAGAACGAAAATGAAAGATTTAATTTAAAGAAAACTGTTTGCTAATTCTCACATCTTCTGCTTTTTTTGCTTAAGTATGCTATTTTCCCCTTGATTTTGCTGGAAATATTTTTACCAACATGAGTGAAACTCATAGTGAGGGCATTTCTTAATACAAAAGAAGTTTTTGCCTGCAGGGCCTATATCATGGATCAAAGATTTTTTATTAAAATACATACAGTGAGAAGTAAAGCTGTGATGTTTTTGTGTGACACCTAGATTTTGTAATGAAACACTGCAGGAAGAATGTGAAGTTTAGGTTAAAAAAATGCAATATTCCTGAAATCTGTGTTGGATTTTTCTAACTCCTAGTACTATGATTAATTTTCTCTGGGAGCAGCTGCTGTTCAGAGATGTTCTTTTGATGGAGAATGTCTGGTGATGCCAGTTAGCTGCAAAAATGATGGTAGCTATATCCTTTCTACACTGGATTTGTTTGATAAATCATAAGGGATTTTAGAGCTACACAGAAGTGGGACCCAGAATACAATTTGTGTGTGTGTGTGTGTGTGTGTGTGTGTGTGTGTTCTTCTTCCAACTTTTGAACTGATGCAAATTTTGGAGGCCAAACTATTTGTTCTCCACAGGTGGAATGATGGCCAATAAAATATTATGAAAAAAAGAAGGGGTTTAGCATCAGAAAATGTTGTGTGAAGCAAAGTTCAACTGGATTTGGGGCAAGTTACTCTACTTCCTTGAGTAACACTATCCTTGATGGAGTGATATCAATAATAATATCATCTATTTCACAGATAGTCATAAGAATCAACTAAAATGATATATGTAAAAGTGAATATAGACATCTATTTCTTAGAGTTGGGGAGTCTACAGAATCTTAGCAACTTGCTCCCTGAGAGTAACTAAACAGAATAGATAAAATATTTTAAACTCAATTTAAAAAAATACTGTAAAGGGCTGGTTATTAGAAATGGAATATCAGAAGTCAAAAACTCAGTAAAACTAGAAACCTAGGGGGATTAGCCAAAGACTGAATTTTAGTTCCATTCTGAAGACATTTTCAAAATCTGAATGAACTTGATATTGAGCTTTCATGGCCTCACAGAAGACACAAGACAAAGCCTGAAACCAGTTTCAGGTAGGAAATCTCATAGATGGTTCCGCCTGCCATGGTATTAGGCTAGAACTTCCAAAGGCTAAACCTTGGTACAAGGGCATCTAGAAATGAATCTGCCTTTCTTCCCAGGAAACCAGAGAAAAATCTCTTTTCTCAATCCATGATTTACAGAATAAAACTTTCAACTGTAGGTATATTCTCATATAGATTTGTATAGCAAATTTATGTTATTTTATTAGTTTGAAAATACAGAGGTTTTAATTTCAAAAATCCCTACAGTAGTAGCAATCCAAAAGGGTAGTAAAACTAAATGAAAATCATTCCTGGAGAGACTAATGTTCAGTCTAGTTCTCAAAAGAAGGTAAGTTTATAGTTAAATACTATTAAATGGGTAGGCTAGGTAGACTCCATGATCAAAATCCAGTGGGCACAAAAGACCTGAGAAGCAGACTCACAAAAAGTTCAAATATTGAAGTTATTACAGAGTATATAATCAGCATGCTGATTATGTCTAAAGGTAAAAGAGATTAAATTAAGCAGAGACTTCTTGTTCTGTGATGGAGTAATTTGTACTTAACTAAGCTTCTTATCCAAAACGACTATTAAAGCTGAACAAAATTGAGAAAACAACTACTTGGAAATATAAAGAACAAAGAAGGTAGCCAGGTCTTGAGGAGATAAAATTCTAGAAAGATTGAAAGTGCTCTAAGGTGAGTTGCCGCCACCATACTTGACTCCACTATGTGCGTGCGTACTAAGTCACTTAAGTCGTGTCCAACTCTTTGTGACCCTATGGACCAAGCCCACCAGACTCCTCTGTTCTTGGGATAGTCTAGGCAAGAATACTAGAGTGGTTTGTCATGCCCTCTTCCAGGGGATCTTCCCAACCCAGTGATCAAACCTGTGTCTCTTATGTCTCTTGCATTAGCAGGCTTACTTTACCACTAGCACCACCCAGGAAGCCCTGCCTCCACTATACTTACCAGTATTCTTGCCTGGAAATTCCATGGACAGCTGAGCCTAGCAGGTTAGAGTCCATGGGGTTACAAAGAATTGGACACAATTGAGTACACACACACATACTTGCTTCCATTCTTCTCAGATTTTTCCATATGCAACTGTTAGAGGAAGCACGCTGATTGAAACTGCCCACCATGGCCAGGCACCATAGTAACAATTTGCATGAGTTGTTTTATGACAGGAGGTCCTGGTAAGGAAGAGGGAACTAATAAGCTTCCACCAACCAGAAAAGTTTGGGAGAGGTCAAAAGAGACACCACCTGTCTGACCACCTCCCAGGATCCTTCTCTCTAGCATCCATCTTGGCTGAACAAGGCATGCACCACCAGGAAGGACTCTGAGTCAGAATGATTGGCTAAAGACAACCGGGAAACTAATCCCATCACCATAAAACCCGAGACTGGTGACACAGCAGTTCTCCTGGGTTCCCTTAACTCTACTACTTTCCACCCAGGTGCCCTTTCCCAATAAAATCTCTTGCTTTGTCAGCACATGTGTCCCCTCGGACAATTCATTTCCAAGTGTTAGACAAGAGCCCAGTTTCGGGCCCTGGAAGGGGTCCCTCTTCCTGCAACACAACTAGTTTCACAGAAGCCAGGCCGAAAGCAGTGACCTGAAGGTGAAGGTCAGGAGTGTTATACTGGGCTGAAGATGCAAAAATTAGACTATAAGCTAGAGCTGGAGGATCAAGATCCCAGAAAAAAAGGAACCATGAACCCCTCATTTACACATGCTGTTTCCCCTTTAGACATTAATCAACTCCCATACTAAACATACACAATGTAATAGAGTGAACCAAGTAATTTCTTCTAGTCCTCATTTTATAAAAATTTTTATCATGAATGGGTATAGAAATTTTTCTGTGTCTGTTTAGAAAATTGCATGTTTATTCATTTTTTTCTTTTTGAATTTCTTAATATAGTGCTTTGACAGTGTTTCATTTTTCAACTGTTAAAACAATCTTGCAATCCTAGGATACAGCATACTTGATCATGTATTATTGTTTTTATATATTACTAGATTTGTTTTGCTTTTATTTCATTAAGATCTTTTTCTTGCCTATATTTATTAGTGAAAGAGTGATTTTCATTACTTATAATGTCTTTAGCTGTATTATTACTGCTGGACTCATAAAACATGTCTGGATTCCCTGCTGTTTTCTTTTCTGGAAGAACTTATGTAGACTTGGTATTATTTGTTCCTTAAATGTCTGATAGAGTTTGCCAGTGAAATAGTCCTTGTGAAAAACACTTTAACCAAACATCAGTTGTTTTTAACAGATACAGGACTATCTAGGACACCTGTTTTCTTGAATAAACCTTGGTAGCTTGTGCCTTCCAAGGAATTTCTCCATTTCACCTGTTATTAAATTTATAGAAAAAATATTTTAATAATACTCCATCATTATCCCTTTGATCTGTAGTATCTTTAATGGTGTCCTTCTTTCATTCCTTTTTTTAAAAAATAGTATTTATGTTTTAGGGCAACTTTAGCTTCACAATTGTCAAAATAAAAACAGAGACCAGTCTTGAAAATTCCCTGGTAAGACAAAACTACTTCAGTCATATAGAGAAAATTTAATTTAGCTTATTTTGCAAGATTAATTTGACCTGGGTATTTCTTGGTTATGCCTCTGGAAAGCATAAGCAAAACTTGAACTGTTCCTAAGGTTGATAAGATTGTTCCCAAGGTTGATAGGAGGGAGCCATTGAAAATTCTAATGTTATAGCCTATAGAATACATGTAAAGAATATACAGTCACTGCTTTCTCACTATGTAAGTTACTTCATAACAACATAGCCTGAAGCCTCATTCCATGTTTTGGTTTCGGTGCTCCCAGTTTAAAACTGGTTTTTTTTTTGGTGGGGGAGGGGATGGTTTTTGGTGTGTGTACAATAAAGTTTTACTAATTGTTACTTCAGTGAATCATTGGTCTTATTTCTGTTATTTCTGAATCTTTGACAGTTCATGGCATCAGAAACAGGATCCAAAGAAGACCCCAGGTGACTTTGAGGCCAGTAAGCAGCCAGAAGCTGGTACCCAGAGAGCCCGCTGACCTTACTGCCTTCTTATGGACCCTGGAATTTGAGGGTAAGTCTCCACTCTCTTGCACACTGAACTCAACTTTCCTGTGCACAGTGCTTACTGTTTGTATTTGCTGAAGCTTCTCAGTAAGACATCTTTCTCTTTTCAGTGGGGAAAAAAACAGAACAAAACAAACACAATTCTCTGAGTTTTAGGCAGCAGTACTATAGTTTGGGGCAGGGATTACTGGCTCCCTCTAGATTCTTTGTTTTAGGGGATCTAAAGACAGAGATGGGAAAACAGTGGAAACAGTGGTAGACTTTATTTTTTGGGGGTTCCAAAATCACTGCAGATGGTGACTGTGGCTATGAAATTAAAAAACGCTTACTCCTTGGAAGGACGGATGTTGAAGCTGAAATGCCAATACTTTGGCCACCTGATGCGAAGAACTGACTCATTTGAAAAGACCCTGATGTTGTGAAAGATTGAAGGCAGGAGGAGAAGGGGATGACAGAGGATGAGATGGTCGGATGGCATTACTGACTCACGGGACATGAGTTTGAGCAAACTCCGGGAGTTGGTGATGGACAGGGAGGCCTGGCATGCTGCAGTCCACAGGGTTGCAAAGAGTTGGACATGACTGAGCAACTGAACTGAACTGAACTGGACTGAAAGGCAGAGATGGGTTCCACCTGGTCTAAATTTCTTCCTCACTCTCCCTTAAAAAACACATAAAGATATATGTGTCTATTAATAAGCGTTTTGTGCCCACTGAAAACTTTACTACATCAAGGGAATGCAAGCCTCTTAAGTAAGTTCCCCAGTCTTGAGAAAGAAATATCCATAGGCGAAAGCCCATATTGGCCATCAGTCTCTCTGTGGGGAGGGGTGGCATATAGGTTGGAAGCTTGTGGACCACTGAATGGTTATGGGGACACCCAGAAAATGCTGGCTGCTTTATCAGGGATGTTCCAGGAATTGGGTATAGAGCACTGTGGCAAAAAAAAGGGGGGGGGGGCACCAATGCCTACCTAGAGTCCAAAATTCATGTTAGAAAGTTGAAAGGACTGAGATTAGCAGACACGCAATCGTCCATGACTCTGCTCACTTCTGGCACAGAAGGTTGGAAAGTAGGCCAATAAGCTAGAAATCTTGGTGGGCCATTTTGCAAAACCAGGAGGGCACAAGATACTGTGGATTAAGATCCAGGTGCTTGTTACAAAGCTTGATAAGGACCATTTCAAAACTCCACTAAGAAATGGAATCTCTGATAAGCATAAAGAAGAGGATAATGTGGTGATTGATAAGGAAATGGACAAACCTCCCCATACCATTTGACCTATAATACAAAGGAAATTTCTAAATACCAATTACCCCCCAAACCTAGAAGAATGTTTACATTCTTTCTCTGTCCCTTAAAGTTCTAGATTAGTCTTTGAAATGCAAATACCCTAGGAGGTAACCAAAGCATTTTTGTAGAACTGAAGGGAGAAAAAATGGGGTAGGGGGGCTATTTAAAAAATAGAGCTAGCTATAGAAATTACTTTGTCAAAATTTATTTGTAAGGGATTGAAGGATTTTTATAAAACTATAAGAAATCATAAGGGTAAAAGAAGATGACTATATATGAAAAGAAGTGTGTATGTTTGGTTGTGGGGAAGGTATGAGAAATGGAGATGAATTTTTGTTGAGGGATAAGAAAATAATTTTGCCCCCAAAAAATAATCATTCCAGAATTTTTTTTAAAAAAAGGGGCCAAAATCTAAATAAATATAGAAAGTTGTAGAAGGCTGGCAGCAAAGGAATCTTGAGAACGATATTTCATGTATGATCAAGCTGACTTGATCTGTTTGGACTGGATCTATTTCACTTTTTAAAAAGGGAATTTTAATACCAAAAGTATACTGGTACAAAATTAAAATTTGGTTTTCTCTCTGTCAAAAGGACAAAGTTTTATTAGAATATTATCTGATCTTAGTAAGAAACTGTAAACAAAGGTTTTTCTTTACCTTTAATGCAATCTACCTATAAAACAAAGATTCTGTGTTCTGTCTTTAAACATTGCTTTAAAACCATGGCTCTTCTCTATTAAAAGAGCTAAGTTTTTTATGACTTTTAACTTTTTATATATGTTCAATTTCATGGGAAACATCGCAAACAAGAAGTCACTTTTTTTAGGGTATATTTGTGTGAAATTCCTAAAAGTCTAGTACATCTTGGCATAATATAATATTTTCAGACATAATTCTAGCTATTATCTTTATCACAAAAGTAACCAAATTTACCTGTCAGTTGTATCTTCTTTTTTGTTTTGCATGTGTATGTAAACTCTCACTAGACCTTTAACTATGGCTATTTTTAAAGTTTTTGTCATTTGCAGACAGTTATTGTTTCACACTGATGCCTTTGCAAAAGTGTTCCTGCAAAAATGCTTCATCTTCAAGGAGATTCATGGTAAAGATCTGACAAGTACTCTAGAATGCAGGTTTCTTATAACTCTAAAATTGTAACACGGAACTGGAAAAGAATTTCTAAAACTCTGATGGAAAACTGATAAATTTATAAAACTGCTAACAAGATAAAGAGCAAGAAGTATTAGTTATAGGAGACTAAATGAACTAATGAAGATAACTATAATTTTATGACTTTATTTAAAACATTGCTAGCTCTTTAATGTTTTGTTTCTAGATTTGAAGGGCCTTTTTTGCCTCTCCTTAAATACTTAGTAAATATTCTTATTTTTCATGGCAATATATGTATTTGCATAAGTTCAATATTTTTTTGGTAACAGCATAAAACTGGGAAATTCCATGGCTTGACCTCTTAGCCTAAAGAGACTTTAAAGGCCTAATATAAAACTCCCTATGTAAAGTTCCAGCAAAGCAGTTTAAAAAGAGTTTACATTATCTATCACCATTCTTATTGCACTGACCTAAATAACCAAGCCAAGGTTATTAAAACTAAAGAATGTGCAAACAAATTAGGTTTATGGTTATCTTTATAGAAAATAGAGAGCATTAAAGAAAAAGTTATGCTTCAATGACATGCTTTTGTGGGTATCAGATTCTAGTACTGTTAATTGTCTCTGATGTTTTGTTTTCTACCTGTAAACTAGATTGAATCCTGAATTCTCGTTTCCTCCAATATTTGGCTAGAACTCTGCAAACTAACATTTCCAATTTTCCCCCACCATTTTGACTTGGAATCACTATGATGCTAAAACTGTCCATTTCCCAAAACCATACAAACTAAAGTTGAACAACTTGATACAAACTTTACAGAAAACACCAGGACAGCTCACTGTGGACAGTATTTATACTTCTTGTTCAATCCCTGGATCAGGAAGATTCCCCTGAGGAGGAAATGGCAACCTATTCCAGTGTTCTTGCCTGGAAATTCCATGGACAGAAGAGTCTGGAGTGTTGCAGTCCACGTGGTCGCAAAGAGTCGGACGTGGTAGAGCACTACTACTGTACTATGCTATACTGTACTATACTATACTTACTACATTATACTATACTATACTGTACTATACTATACTTACTACATTATACTATACTATACTGTACTATACTATACTTACTACATTATACTATACTATACTGTACTATACTATACTATACTGTACTATACTATACTATACTATACTGTACTATACTATACTATACTATACTACATTATACTATACTATACTGTACTATACTATACTACATTATACTATACTATACTGTACTATACTATACTACATTGTACTATACTGTACTATACTATACTATACTGTACTATACTATACTATACTGTACTATACTATACTACATTATACTATACTATACTGTACTATACTATACTATACTGTACTATACTATACTACATTATACTATACTATACTGTACTATACTATACTATACTGTACTATACTATACTATACTGTACTATACTATACTACATTATACTATACTATACTATACTATACTGTACTATACTACATTATACTATACTATACTGTACTATACTACATTATACTATACTATACTGTACTATACTATACTACATTATACTATACTATACTGTACTATACTATACTACATTATACTATACTATACTGTACTATACTATACTATACTGTACTATACTATACTATACTGTACTATACTACATTATACTATACTATACTGTACTATACTACATTATACTATACTGTACTGTACTATATTATACTATACTATGGCATACTATACAGCCACTGAGAAAGATTACGCAAGACATTCACACCACAAAGCAGGAAAATCTGTCTCATTGCCACTGCTGTCTCTCATTCCATCTGAAAATGCTTCAGACCTGACATCTAAAAATCTTCTCAGCTGGCTGCCCTCCAAACTCAGAAAATGAATTTATAATTTGCTCAAATTATTAACCTAGTTTTCCTTTTTTTACCCATAGAAATGCCTCATTAAATTACCTGATTGCTCATGCCATACAAAAGCCCAGTTTAGGAGGAAGCTCACCTACAACATCACCTCCAATATTCATCCTGTCCTAAGTAATCATGAGGATAAGCGTTTGCTAATACATTATGTTGTGCCTATATATATGTATGTATATATTTAAATTGAAACCCTTATTCAATTGGTTAAATCTTGGTTCCTGGGAATCTCTGCTTTGGGGAATTTTTCAACCTCTGGCAATAGTTCTCTTCACAGTCATCACATTAGCCTGTCTAGTGCACTGCATACTTTTGAAGGTCTTAAATGCCTGCTGACAGACATTCATACTCCAAGTGATATATATCAGGATCAGACAAGAGGATGAAATCAACAACAACCACATAAATGATGAAGATAATTACTACATGGCTCTCTAGGCTAAAGACTATAAACTAATCAAAACAGTGAGTATGTGATTCTTTGGCCTGACTAGAACAGTAGTAACTGAGAATGATATTATTCTGCTTGGTTATTCTCTGCCTGCTGAGAGAATATCAAACAGGAACTATTAAAATCAAAAACAAACAAATAAAAACAAGTAGAGACCAGCCTTAAATATTCTCCAAGCAGGCAAAACTACTCTAGTCATACAGATAAAGTTTAATTTAACTTATTTTTCAAGACTAACTTGACATGAGTTATTTCTTGGTTATACTTCTAGAGATCTTAAGCAAAACCTGAACTGTTTCCCCAAGTGGATATGAGGTGACCACTGAAAATTCTACTATTAAAACCGATCACTGTAACGAATACACAGTCACTATTTTCTCACACACATGCTCCTTTGTAATGACATACCCCGTGCTTCATTTCATGTTTTGGTTTGCGTGCTTCCAGTTTGCAAATTGTCTTTTTGGTGCATATACAATAGATTTTTACTACTTACTACATCAGTGATTTGTGGTTTTGCTCCTGTTATTTCTGAACTTTTGACACAACTTTTAATGTAAAACTGAGCAGAAAGAACAAAGGTTTCCCCTACACCCTGTACCCACACAAATACATAGCTTCTTCTGTTATCAACATCTTAGTCATGTACGGATGTGAGAGTTGAACTATAAAGAAAGCTGAGTGTTGAAGAATTGATGCTTTTGAAGTGTGGTGTTGGAGAAGACTCTTGAGAGTCTCTTGAACTGCAAGGAGATCCAACCAGTCCATCCGAAAGGAGATCAGTCCTGAGTGCTCATTGGAAGGACTGATGTTGAAGTTGAAACTCTAATACTTTGGCCACCTGATGCGAAGAGCTGACTCATTTGAAAAGACCTTGATGCTGGGATTGAAGGCAGGAGGAAAAGGGGACGACAGAGGATGAGATGGTTGGATGGCATCACTGACTCGATGGACATGAGTTTGTGTAAACTCCAGGAGTTGGTGAAGAACACGGAGGCCTGGCGTGCTGTGATTCATGGGGTTGCAAAGAGTCGGACATGACTGAGCAACTGAACTGAACTGAACCCCCCCTCCAGAGTGATATATTCATTACAACTGATGAACCTACACTGACACATCATTAGTATCCAGAGTCCACAGTTTACATTAGGACACATTCTTTGTATATTTTCTGTGTTTGGACAAATTTACAATGAGTGTATTCACCACTGTAGTGTAATACAAAATATTTCACTCTACTAAAAATCCTCTGTGCTCTGCCAACCCATTCCTCTCTTCCTCCTTTTTGTTCAGTTGCTCAGTCATGTTCAACTCTTTGTAACCCCATGGACTGCAGCACGCCAGGCTTTTCTGTTCTTCACCATCTCCTGGAGCTTGCTCAAACTCATGTCCATTGAGTCAGTGATGCCATCCAACCATTTTATCCTCTGTCGACCCCTTCTCCTCCTGCCGTCAATCTTTCCCAGCATCAGGGTCTTTTCTAATGAATCAGCTCTTCACATCAGGTGGCCAAAGTATTAGAGAATCAGTTTCAGCATCTGTCCTTCCAATGAATATTCAGGATTGATTTCCTTTAGGATTGACTGGTTGGATCTCCTTGCAATCCAAGGGACTCTCAAGAGTCTTCAACACCACAGTTCAAAAGCATCAATTCTTCAGCGCTCAGCCTTCTTTTTTTTTATATATATTCTTAATCATAAATATTTGTATTTTATTTTTTTTCATTTATTTTTATTAGTTGGAGGCTAATTACTTCACAACATTTCAGTGGGTTTTGTCATTGACATGAATTAGCCATGGAGTTACATGTATTCCCCATTCCGATCCCCCCTCCCACCTCCCTCTCCACCCGATTCCTCTGGGTCTTCCCGTGCACCAGGCCCGAGCACTTGTCTCATGCATCCCACCTGGGCTGGTGATCTGTTTCACTAGAGATAATATAGATGCTGTTCTCTCGAAACATCCCACCCTTGCCTTCTCCCACAGAGTCCAAAAGTCTGTTCTGTACATCTGTGTCTCTTTTTCTGTTTTGCATATAGGGTTATCATTACCATCTTTCTAAATTCCATATATATGTGTTAGATGTGTTAGTATGCTGTACTCACATCCATACATGACTACTGGAAAAACCATAGCTTTGACAAGACGGACCTTTGTTGGCAAAGTAGTGTCTCTGCTTTTTAATATGCTGTCTAGGTTTGTCATAGCTTTTCTTCCAAGGAACAAGCATCTTTTAACTTCATGGCTGCAGTCACCATCTGCAGTGATTTTGGAGCCCAAGAAAATAAAGTCTGTCACTGTTTCCATTGTTTCTCCATCTATTTGCCATGAAGTGATGGGACTGGATGCTAGGATCTTCATTTTTTGAATGATGAGTTTTAAGCCAGCTTTTTCACTCTCCTCTTTCACATTCATCAAGAGCCCTGGCAAAAACTGATCTATTATTTTCTAATATAAATATTTAACTATAAATTTCCCCCAGATACTTCTTTAGCTGCATTCTCCAAGTACTGTTATGTTGTGTTTTTATCTCATTGCTTTCCAAATACTTTTTCTAAATTCCCTTGCAACTTTGTTTTTAATTCAATGCATGGGTTAGTTAAAATTGTGTTGTGTTTGCACTATCAACCCTTTGGATATTTTCCAAATATATTTTCTGTAATCAATCTCTAATTTAATTCTGTTGTAATCAGAGAACATAAGTTGTATGCATGATTTCAATTCTTTGAAAATTGTTCAGATTTGTTTTCTGGCCCAGAATAAGTTATTTTATGGTGACTATTCCATGTACACTTATAAAGTACATGAAGTCAGCTTTTGTTGGGTGGAATATTCTTTAAGCATCTATTATGTCAAATTGATTGATAATGTGTCCCCAGTCTTCTCTGTCCCTAATGATTTTCTATTTCTTTGTTCTGTAAGTTATTAAAAGGAGAGTTAAAGTCTCCAGCCATAATTGTGAATTTGTCTATTTCTTCTTAAATTCTGGGAGTTTTGGGGTGCATTTTGAACCTCTGTTTTTAAATGCATATACATTTAGGAATTATACGTCTTCTTGCAGAATTGAAAGTTAAAGGGTTAGTTGCTCAGTTGCGTCAAACTCTTTGCGGCTCCATGGACTGTAGCCCACCAGGCTCCTCTGTCCATGGGATTCTTTAGGCAAGAATACTGGAGTGGGTAGCCATTCGCTTCTCCAGGGGATCTTCCTGACCCAGGGATCAAACCCAGGTTTCCTGCATTGCAAGCAGCTTCTTTACTGTCTGAGAAGCTTCTGTCATTATGTGATATCCTCTGCATCCCTGGTAATATTTATTTCTTTAAAGTGTACTTTCTCTTAAATTAATAGACACTCCCAGTTTCTCTCATTAAAGTTTTCACATTACTTCATTTTTCATCCTTTAATGCTCTATATTTAAAGTACATCTCTTGGAGACTGCCTATAGTTTAATCTTGCTTTTATTCTTATACAATCTGTTATTCTCCATATTTCAAGTGAGAGTGTTTAGTCATTTACATTTAAAGTATTTATTGATAATTCTGTCATGTTATACATTACTAATTGTTTCTTATTTGTCACATCATTTTATTTGCTCCTCTCCACCTCTTCTCTCTGCCTAATTTTGGACATAATATTTTTCATTATTTCATTGTATTTTCACTGTTGGTTTAGTAATTATATTCTTTTTAATTTTTTATTTGTTACTTTAGAGTTTACTTCCTGCTTCTTTAACTTATCACAGCCTACCTTCAATACTGTTAGTAAAATATCACATCAAACATAGTGTAAACCTTTTGCAATGGCATAAGTCCTTTTCCTCATTTCTATCTTATGTACTATAATTGTCATATATTTTACTTCTTCAAAAAATATAATTGCCAAAATACAATGTTATTGTGTATAGTCAATTATTCTTTATAAAATTAAATATACAGAGAATCTCTATAAATTCATCTTCATATTTATTATTAGTGGCACTCAGTTTCTTTGTGTGTATCCAAATTTATTTTCATCTGATATTATACAACTTGTCCCTGAAGAATTTTCTTCAACATTTTTGACTACTGGTAATTAATTCTTCCATTCTCTGTTTTTCTGAAAAGATTGTTTATTTTACCTTCATTCTTGAAAGATATGCTTCCTAAATATTTAATTCTGAATTGATGGTTTTTGTTTGATTTTTCAATTTTGGCACATTAAAGATACAATTTCATTTTCTTATGTTTTAGAAAGAATTCTGAAAAAGGTGCTATAATTCTTACCTTTTCTCCTCTGTACATGTGTTTCTTTTTATTTGGTTGCTTTCAAGTATTTTTCTGTTTCTGATTTTCAGCCATTTGTATATTCTATGCCTGAATGTGATTGTGTTTCATCTTTTTATTTTGTTTCTTGGAAATCTCTGAATTTCTTATATGTGTAAGATTCTTTCACTTTATTAAATATTTAAAAACTAGATGGGGAAACAGTGGAAACAGTGTTAGACTTTATTTTTTTTGCCTCCAAAATCACTGCAGATGGTGATTGCACCCATGAAATTAAAAGACACTGACTCCTTGGAAGGAAAGTTATGACCAACCTGGATAGCATATTTAAAAGCAGAGACTACTTTGCCAACAAAGGTCCGTCTAGTCAAGGCTATGGTTTTTCCAGTAGTCATGTACGGATGTGAGAGTTGAACTATAAAGAAAGCTGAGCACTGAAGAATTGATGCTTTTGAACTGTGGTGTTGGAGAAGACTCTTGAGAGTCCTGTGGACTGCAAGGAGATCCAACCAGTCCATCCTGAAGGAGATCAGTCCTGGGTGTTCATTGGAAGGACTGATGTTGAAGTTGAAACTCCAATACTTTGGCCACGTCATGTGAAGAGTTGACTCATTGGAAAAGACCCTAATGCTGGGAAGGACTGGGGGCGGGAGGAGAAGGGGACGACAGAGGATGAGATAGCTGGATGGCATCACTGACTCGATGGACATGAGTTTGAGTAAACCCTGGGAGTTGGTGATGGACAGGGAGGCCTGGAGTGCTGCAATTCATGGGGTCGCAAAGAGTCAGACACGACTGAGCGACTGAACTGAACTGAACAGAACTGGTCATTATATCTTAATTTTTGTTTTCTGTCCTAGTCTCTGTTCTTACTCTGCAACTCTAATTACTCATAGATTAGACTATTTGATATTGTACCATAGCTATTTTTCTTTGTTACAGCTTAGATAATTTTTATTGATCTATCTTTAAGTTCAGGGACTTCAATCAGATATATCTGGTCTTCTTCACACTAAAAAATTCTTTATCTTTGACATTTTTTTAGTTCTATATTTTCATTGATCTCTTTTTTATTGCTTTTTATCTTTCTACTGAAATTCTGCATCTTTTAATGTATCTTGTTTACCTCTTCTGCTGGTTTCTTTTAGACATTAATCATAGTGTTATAAAAGTCCCTGTCTCCTAGATATAACATCAAGATCATTTCTAAATTTTTTATTGCTTTATTTCCTAACAATGTATTTTATTTTCTGTTTAATCTTTTGTATGTTTCATAGGTTTTTATTATGTTCATATTTTGTATATATAAGAACATTAGAGTCTAAGACAAAGGGTATTTACATCCAGAAATGGACCATTATGTTTTTTGAGGGGAATGGAGTTGAGTTAGTGTACTGAGGAGCTGAGCTGGGTTGGGGTTTTGTCACCCCTTTTATAATCTTCTGCTCATGACTCTAGGGGTTGCTTTACAGTGTGACCTGTGCTACCAAAGCCTTTCTGTTCCATCTTGGTTTTTAGCAGTCCTTCTTTGGATGTACCACAGTGGGGCCTCTGTCCATACATTCTTGATCCACCCACAACAGTCGATTTTTTACGTGGTGACAAGCTCGCAGTGACAGTGTTCTCTGTTCTCCTGGTTCAACTTCTGTCTTCAGCAAGCTCTGTGCAACTAGGCTTTTTTTTTTTACAGTGTCCTACCTTCCCGTTCCCATGTCGACCTACTTCTGCCTTGCCTCTGTGGCAGGTCTTGTGCAGGAGAGCATCTCTCGGCCTTCCTTGGTAGAAGCAGACCTCAGTTTTGTAACAGCTTGGATCCTGAGCTCAGTGAAGTTTCCTGTTCCTCAATCAGGAACAGAGTATTTTTCTGTGTACTCTTTACCTATAAGTAATCAGTCATTGTGACCTGGTAGTGGGAAGGTTTCATGTCCCTCCCCCAGAGGCAGACATGTCTTGCTTCTGTCCTATTGCAGAAGCAGATTGTTGTGTCAGTCTTCCAGGGTCAGCCAGTTACCACCTACTGAGCTTCATCACACTCTCTGAACCTAATCCCCAATCTTTTTACCAAGCACACTGGAAAAGAATTTATAGCGGAATAAACTGTACAACTTGGGCTCCCAGGGATACTAAGCTGCCATGCTTGCAAACACTGTTTTTAAAAATTAATTAATATATCAGTGGATTTTTGCAACTCTGCTTTTACAGATTTTGCTTCTTCCTCCCATAATCTGCCAAAGACAAAAGAGCATATGGGTTCTGCATCTTCTCAGAGGGGCTTATCATCCTTTGAAATTCAGTTTACTTTGTTATATTATTCTCTGATAGACTTAGAAAATGTTGCAATTTATTGCATTATCCAATGTTTCCTAGTTAGGGTGGATGCAACATTTTCTTTTGGCTACTTATAGCCTATGCAGAACTGGAACCAATTCATGCATTTCATATTGCTTTGGTAAATGACATATCCTTCAGGTCCTCCTTTGAAATATAGTTCTTATTGAGTTTCCTTACATTACATACTATATCTCCAAGAGCATGTCATTTTCTCTTGAGAGAGTCAATTCCTAGGAAGGTTGATAAGAAGTCTAGGGGTCCCCAAGGAGAGACGGGTCTGGAATTCTCAAGGAGGAAGAAAGGACAAACTTTTTTGTCCCTCTGCATTCCTTAGGATTATATGACAGTCTCTGGAAAAAACCTTCTGGCTAATCCTGTTATCTTAAGGTGTAAATTATGGGAGTAGGTCTCGTGAGGTCTTTACAACCTCCAGACATTCTTTTGATTCACTGTAATAACTAATTAGAGAGTATATAACTCCATTGCTAACACTAGCAAGGGGGTACTCTTTCTGCTCCCTTCTGATGTCTATGTGAGAAGCTTTCTCTATCTCCTTTATACTTTAATAAAACTTTATTACACAAAAGCTCTGAGCGATCAAGCCTTGCCTCTGGTCCCAGATTGAATTCTTCTCCTCCAAAGGCCAAGAATCCTAGCGTCTTTGCGTGTTCAACAACAACATTTCACTCTGAGCCTGATTATGCCTTTGTTCACCATCTTCCATGGCAATGGTAGCATTTCCACCTCAGTTTAGTATGGGTCATCACTTTTTTCATGCTTCTAGAAGCCATCCTAGTGATGTGTCTATACCATCTCCAGCATCTTTGCCAGGCTATTAAGTGTTCTATTCCAGTAGTGTGTTGTAAGACTACTAGACTATCCCTTCTCCAGCTTATGTTTCACATCTCTTTGATCAAGCACATTTAGAATCCTACCTAAATCCCACAGTCACTCTGGAGTATATCCCCTTTCTTCCGTTACCAGACCCAGCACATCTCTAGCTAAGTTATACTCCAATTTTAATGATAACCCTATAGTGTCTTGGGAAGGAGATTAAGATGGATTTGGGAAAGGTCAGATGGGGGAAAGGCCCATGCAGAATTTTCCAGCAAGTAGAAAATAATAGTTTTTAATGTGGAGTACCAGACCATCTTTTCAGGCTCATTAGTTCCAGGGAAATTTGGGGATTCAAGACTGTCAGGAACTTCATCCCCCAAATCCTCATACCACATGCTATTCTTTTCCATCTTGGATCCTCATGTTAGCACAGCAGACCTTGTTTGGTTTGGACTTGTACTTTTTAGGAACTTTTCTCTACTTAGGATTAAGTCCTAGGATTGGTCATCAACTCCCTCTACCTTACCACTTCTTTCACATTTAGCTTTTACTTACTATTTATATTCATCCTTTTATCATTTTTTAAAAACATCAATATAGTTTAGCAACAGCCAGCTAGTCCTTTGTTCTGTTAGTGACTGTTGATCCCAATAATTCTCATTTCATAGCAGCTAATGCATTCCCTTCCACTGGTATACCATTTGGTTGCCTACTGGTGACATTTTTAACATAACTGGACTACAGCCTGGTGCCAGAGCTCATCTTTAATCTACCTACCAAAGTGATGAGTTCCTCACTGCTGACCAGACAGGAGGTAATCTAGCTTCAAAATCTCATCCTAACTCCAGTTTCTGAAAAATGTTCTTTCCATCAACTATCTGGTAAGCACATAGGAGATTTACTTGGGAATCCTTCTGTCATCAATACTGGGGGAGTGAAGCAGAAGAAGTAAGACTGGGTACAGGGAAAAAATGAACTGTGATATACTCTGTATAAAAGTCTCAGTCAACCCTGTGTATTTGAGGGGAGTGGAATGGGGGATTTGAAGACAGAATGACCTTTCAGAGCTCTCCATACAGATTTATGTAAATCACGGGGTCTGCATCTCCTTGGGAAAGTGATATAACCTTGGCCATTGTGACTTTCTTCAACTAAGGTGATCTCCTAAGAGGACTGGCAGGTGAAGAGGCTGTGCTAGCAGCAATCCTATCCACTACGGTTAACATAGCCTACGTTTCTGAAGGGGAGTCTTAGAGGAACATCAAGGTTGAGAAATGTGAAGAAACCATCCTGAGACGATTACCATCAAACTGCTAAAAAGTAACAATAAAAAGAATATCTTCAAATCATCAAGAGAAAAAGGGACATCAAATAGCAACAATGTTATACAGCTATTTTTAGTGATGTAAATCAGACATTAATTAAATGTTACCTTTAAAACAAAAGAGGATAACAGCTGACAACCAGGAATGCTGGTCCCATGTAAGAAGGCAATATAAGGATATTTGAAGATAATAATAAAAGACAGATTTTTTTGTTTGTGCGTTTTGCAGAAGACTTGCACTAATAGCAACACTAAAAGTGCCTGAACTTGTGGACAAGGGTTACCTAGACATTTAAAGAACTACTGGACATGGGTTGTCAACTAAAGCTGGTACCTAGATCCCTAAGTTATTTGATTTATCCCTAATCCTACCTGGATCCCTAATTTATTTGATTTATCCCTAATTTCTATGATCCTTCTTGCCCTTCATTAGAGTGTATTGTGAGAGTGAGCTTATAAATGGAATCCTGGTTACATCTAGCTCCTAGTGGGTTCATTGTGTTTGCAGACCCACACAGCGATTATTGCCCTGTCCCAGGTGGTCCTTGGCTTGGAAGACCAAATGGAAACCTCAGAAAATGGCCCCCTTCCTAGCCAGAAGAGTAATAAAAAACAGCACTTCATCCCAGGAGGGCGATGAAGTGATGGCAGATATTAGTTGCCACCATTAAAGACCTATATGTTGCAGGGGCAGTGGTCCCTATCATGTATTAATTTAATTATAGCATCACTTACTACATTCTTGTATATGAACTGTCCCTGGAAGTGTGTGCCTTTGGATAATGCATCATTTGGCAGTTTAGGCAAACCCTGAAGAATTTCAAAGCTGGCAGCTCTTTCCTGAAAGATGGGACAGCAAGTCCTATCTTAATGGGGGATTTGAAGAGCACATTTCCATGTTGAACACAGCAAACAATATAAAGTAAGGTTAGTTAAGCAATTTTGCACTTGAATAGAAATGAATTTCTTCTAAATGCATTATGTAACTTTCCCCAAATCATCTTCTTTTTCCTTATCTACCCAAACTTGATTGTGTCATCACAGACTGTAACAAGTAGGATGAGAGCCACGAGGCTTACCCTAACTGGACTTATTTAATAGTCTAGCTTTGACTTTTCCCATCATATATGTCAGTGTAGACACCTAACTTAAAATAACAGTTTAAATGCAAAAACTGACTTCCATAAAGGAATGAAAACTCTCTTTTATTTAATTATTTGCCAAATACTTATTGAACTAAGTGTTAGGAAATGAAAACAAGTAGGGGAGGCTAATAGCTTCTAGACAATGTTTTCTGTGTACATTGCTCAGTATTTCATAGACTTAGTCACCACATTTCTCACCAATTTCTTCCTAAATGTGTTACTGTTATTTTTCCCCATGGAAACATATTTTTAATTACATAATGGAAGTTAATATAAAATAGGATTTCCATGACAAATATTTCCATTCAGTCACCTTTGCTATAAGTCAAGGGATTTGCTGCTGATAAAATAAATGTTCATGCAATCAACAAATTGAATACACAATCTGTTTTGTATACTGTGTGACTTGTGAAATAAAAGATGGATAAGCTGTAACCTTTTTCTTTAACAGAACCTCTATTCTATTAGGAGAGGTGAGAGATGGACATAAATAAACAAAATGTAAAACAATATGTATGAGATGCCAGATGACAAGGAAAGTAATGTAACAATTCAGAAGAAAGTAATTCTACCTCTGCTTGGTAAGAGATATTTGGAAATGGCAAGATGGAGGACATTCTTAGCTGAAACAACAGCATTATAACCAATACATGAAAGAATGAGAAAAGGCAAAATCTTTAGGGAAATGGTTACTAGTCAAAGTTGGCTGGAGCATAGGTTATTTGTAGAAGAATGGATAAATAAAAGTTTAGAAAAGTGGTTTGAAGGTCCAAATGCTGATCAAAGGGCTTAGGATTTTATTAACTATACAACAAGAATGATCCCATGGTTATTAAGGCAATGTGTATAGATATAGAACCAAGCTTTTAGAAAACTAATTTGATTACTTGGAGCAATTTGGATTGAGTTGAAGATTCTGAATGTTTGATAACTTTAATTAGTTATCAAAAATAATATTTACATAATTGAAGTAAAAAGTAATGAGGACCTAAATTATTTTTGCATGATATTACAATTATTTATCAACTCTTCTGTTATACCTGATTTAAATTTTTGCATCTAAACTTCTAATGCAGTGCTAACCTAGTTTGCTTTTTATGAAATACAGTTCTAGTAAGTGAATAAATCAATCTACAATACATAGGAAATACTATGCAAAAGACAATTTGAAATCAGTGAACTCTTCAGAATCATCCGATATGGAGACTGGAACAGATTGAGTTCAAAGAATTTTGGAAAAAGAACATGACGGGATGAGAGAATGGTGGTAATGATTACAGAAAAATAAACCTCACCTGGAAAAGCAGATTTGAGGGACAATATGGTAAGTTTCTACTTTGGCAGAAATTTGAGATGTGAAAGTCAGACCGTAAAGAAGACTGAGCACCAAAGAATTGATGCTTTCGAACTGTGGTGCTAGAGAAGACTCTTGAGAGCCCTTTGGACAGCAAGGAGATCAAACCAGTCAATCCTAAATGAAATTAACCCTGAATATTCATTGGAAGGATGGGTGCTGAAGCTCCAATACTTTAGCCACCTGATGTGAAGAGCTGACTCATTGGAAAAGACCCTGATGTTGGGAAAGACTGAAGGAGAGAGAAGAGGACAGCAGAGAATGAGATGGTTGGATGGCATCACCAATTCTACGGACATGAACTTGGGCAAACTCCAGGAGACAGTGAGGGACAGGGAGGCCTGACATGCTGCAGTCCATGCAAAGGTCGGACTCGACTTAGTGACTGACCAACAACAGCAACAACATGGTCAGTTCAGTGCAAGATGCGGGACATTCTCACTTGAGCCAGGAGAGAGGGCTACTTTTGACCACTTTCTCAGGAAATGGCACAGAGAGAGGTGGGCACTTGCCTTTTCCTCACAGAACACCACATTACTTCAGGGCAGTGAATACTGGAAGGAAGTGAGTATAATTTTTACCTTTTAGGGGCCTGCTGTTTTGAGATGTTCTGTTAGTGAAGTTAGTGGAGATTACTGTTTTCTGAGAGAAATAGCAAGACCATGAGTAGCCAAACCCTACAGAATAGTTCAGTTTATTTGGCAAAAGGAGTAAATACCCGGTCACAAGAGGGACTCCCTCTGAAGTGGGAAGCAACAGCCTCTAGCAGCTGTAGTCACATTGTTGGACACAGGTGGGATTCATTTGGAACTTGCACAGAAGGTTTTGGGGTGGGTGGGGTGTACTTCGCAGGAACCTGAATATTGTCAATAATGTTGGTGAGTTACTGATCTCACAGAATTAATGAGCATTATTGTTAACAGAGTCATGTAATAGTCACAAGCTGTGGGCACTACAGACAAGTCACATTCCTCTTTCATCAGAACTGTCCTTCCTACCCCATTTGTTTCCAAGACATTCATCGTATCTTATCAATGGGCAGAAATCCGTACAAAACCAAGTTATGAAGCATTTATGGCTGGTTTTGAATTTGGAAAAAAAAATGTGCATATATCCCGAGAAAAGCTAGGGACTAGAAAAAAATGTGCATATATCCCTAGAAAAGCTAGAATGAATAATTATGCGTAGAGCTGATTACTTAAATACACAGTTCATGATTATGAATGAAATTACCTGCTTTACACTGCAAATACCTTGCTCTGCACGGATTAAGGAAAGTAAAAACTTGATTGCAGATGCTGAAAATTTTAGGTCTTGAGATTTTCCAGTTGCTCTGAAAATATACCGCTTACCTCTTAAAACATTCCCCTTATAGAAGTAATTTACAAGTTAAAATGGAAAATGATATGTTGGTTGTACTGGATTTCACAGTAGAGTAAAATTTTAGGAGCTGGACCACAGGAAAGTAAGTAGACTGTTCTCCTGTTTTTCACATCATCTATTCAGACACTTTCCAAGATAAGATGCACAGGCCAAGTAGATCTCTACTTCTTGGTTTACTCTGGGTGATTCCAGCAAAGCCCCAAACTGCTTACTTACTTTTATAAGCCTATGTGTGCCCAGTTGCTTCAGCTGTGTCTGCCTCTTTGCAGCCCTACAGACTGTTAGCCCACCAGGCTCTTCTGTCCATGGGATTCTCCAGGCAAGAATGCTGGAGTGGGTTGTCAGGCTCTCCTCTAGGGGTTCCTCTCCACCCGGGATCTAACCCGCATTTCTTATATCTCCTGCATTGGCAGGTGGGTCCTTTACCACTAGGGCCACCCGAGAAGTCCTTCTAAGTCTGAGTAAATGCCTAAAGTCCTACCTTCATTAACTTTACTGGCTTAGGCTTTTTTACTTATTAAAATGCATGTTCCTGAGGAAAATAATCTGTGAAAGTATAATCCATCAAAGTAACGTAGTGGAACTAGCTTGTCAGCTCTATTCCAAAGTGGCAGCTGGGGAAGAACAGGTTTATTTTCCTTTGTTGCTTTGGAAATGTTGTTTTTTAAATCTTTTCCCACTAACCAGATTAGACCCTCTGTGGAGGCAAAGGCTTTGATTTGGCTTTTATCAGATCATTTTATGTGGACTCACTCCCCATTTTTTGAGGAATTTATTTACTTTTCTTGGATTTCATAGAGAGATTTGTAGAAAATCAGTTTTATAAGTATGTATTGCTTAAATGCTTGGTCTCAATGCTGAAATTGTGATCCCAGATTAAAAAAAAAAAAAAAATTAAAGACACCAGACTCAGAAGCACTTTGAAATGTCAGCAAAATATAGCTCACTTCCCTTGGTTTATTATTGTACATTCATAAATCATAGCACTATTTCAGATTAAATTTTACATTTACTGAAATAATGCATTTGATACATGTACAAAGTAACATAAAGTTTTTAAAACTAAAATCACTCTGAAAGTTACTATAAGGGGAAAGCAATAGTGTCTTGGTCTCCAAGGCCTCTGATTTCTTTTTCCCTATGTTAAAGGGAAAACATTAGACGTAATGTTAGTTGTAGTTTCCCAGACATCCTTGATCAAGTTGAGAAAATATCCTTCTTTTTGTACTTTGTTAAGACTTATCATGAAGGCATGTTGAACTTTTCAAAGCATATCTGTATCAATTGAGTTAATTGTGTGTTTTCTTTTAGCCTGTTGATACGGTGAATTAAGATTAAATTCTTTAAATTAATAAAATTAACTGTTAGACATCACTTTGCCAGCAAAGGTCCATATAGTCAAAGCTATGGTTTTCCAGTAGTCATGTATGGATGTGAGAGTTGGACCATAAAGAAGGTTGAGTGCCAAAGAACTGACAATTTTAAACTGTGGTCCTGGAGAAGACTCTTGAGAGTTCCTTGGGCAGCAAAGAGATCAAATCAGTCAATCCTAAAGGAAATCAACCCTAAAATTCACTGGAAGGACTGGCACTAAAGCTGAAGCTCCAATACATTCACCTGATGTGAAGAGCTGATTCATTGGAAAAGACCCTGATGCTGAGAAAAATTGAGGACAAGAAAAGAAGGTGGTGACAGAGGATGAGAAGGTTGGATGGCACAAGTGACTCAATGGACATGAGTTTGAGAAAACTCAGGGAGATAATAATGGACAGAAGCCTGATGTGTTGCAGTTCATGGGATTGCAAAGAGTCAGAAAAGACTTAGTGACTGAATAACAACAATAACTGTTAGTAAATTGATTTTATGAATTTATGAATGTTCAACATACTTTTAATTCCTAAGATAAACCCCTACTTGGTCATGATACATTATCCCATTTTATGTTACTAGAATTGATTTGCTACTGTCATAGTTCTTTGGATTTATTTGAATCTATCACTTCACCCTCCCAAAGATTCTTGTAGGTCAGTATACTCTTTCACATGAAGAAAAGTATCTGATAATCTACTAGTTCAGTTCTCCTTGGCATCTTCATTCAAACAGTTTGGACAATTGTTCTCTAGGCTTACTATCCTCTAAGTTATCCAGTTCGAAAAAGGGCAATGCCAAAGAATATTCAAACTACCATACAATTGCACTCATTTCACATTCCAGAAAGGTAATGGTCAAAATCCTTTACACTAGGCTTCAGCAGTATGTAAGAAATTCCAGGTGTACAAGCTGGATTTAGAAAAGGCAGAGGAACCAGAGATCAAATTGTTAACATCTGTTGGATCATAGGATAAGGAAGCTGTGGTACATATACACCATGGAATATTACTCAGCCGTTAAAAAGAATTCGTTTGAATCAGTCCTAATGAGATGGATGAAACTGGAGCCCATTATACAGAGTGAAGTAAGCCAGAAAGATAAAGAACATTACAGCATACTAACACATATATATGGAATCTAGAAATTGGTAACGATAGCCCTATATGCAAAACAGAAAAAGAGACACAGAAATACAGAACAGACTTTTGAACTCTGTGGGAGAAGGTGAGGGTGGGATGTTTCAAGAGAACAGCATGTATACTATCTATGGTGAAACAGATCACCAGCCCAGGTGGGATGCATGAGACAAGTGCTCAGGCCTGGTGCACTGGGAAGACCCAGAGGAATCGGGTGGAGAAGGAGGTGTGAGGGGGGATCAGGATGGGGAATACATGTAAATCTATGGCTGATTCATATCAATGTATGACAAAACCCACTGAAATGTTGTGAAGTAATTAGCCTCCAACTAATAAAAAAAATAAATAAAAAAATAAAAATAAAAAAAGCAAGGGAATTCCAGAAAAAAAAAAATCTACTTCTGCTTCATTGACTATGTTAAAGCCTTTGACTGTGTGGATCATGACAAACTGTGGGAAATATTAAAGAGACGGAAATACCAGACCACCTCACCTGCCTCTTGAGAAACCTGTATGCAGCTCAAGAAGCAACAGGTAGAACCAGACATGGAACAACACACTGGGTCAAAATTGGGAAAGGAGTACATCAAGGCTTATACTGTCACCCTGCTTATTTAACTCATATTCAGAGTACATCATGCTAAATGCCAGACTGGATGAATCACAAGCTGGAATCAAGGTTGCTGGGAGAATAGCAATAACCTCAGATATGCAGATGACACAACTTTAACGACAGAAAGCAAACATGAAATAAACAGCCTGTTAATCAAGGTGAAAGAGGAGAGTGGAAAGTTGGTTTAAAATGCAACATTTAAAAAACTAAGATCATGACATCTGGTCCCAACACTTAATGGCAAATTGATGGGGAAAAAGCGGAAACATTGGCAGATTTTAATTTCCTGGGCTCCAAAATCATTGTTGTCAGTGATTACAGCCATGAAATTAAAAGACACTTGCTCCTTAGAAGAAAAACAATGGCAAACCTAGACAGCATATTCAAAAGCAGAGATGTTACTTTGCAGACAAAGGTCCACATAGTCAAAGCTATGGTTTTTCCAGTAGTCATACACGATTTGAGAGTTGGACCATAAAGAAGGCTGAGTGCCAAAGAACTGATAATTTTGGATTGTGGTGCTGGAGAAGACTCTTGAGAGTCACTTGGAGACCAAGGAGATCAAGCCAGTCAATCCTAAGGGACATTATCCCTGAATATTCATTAGAAGGACTGAAGCTGAAGCTCTAACACTTTGGCCACCTGATGGGAAGAGCCAACTCACTGGAAAAGACCCTGATGCTGAGAAAAACTGAGGGCAGGAGGAGAAATGGGCAACAGAGGACGAGATGGTTGGATGGCATCAGTGACTCAGTAGACATGAGTTTTAGCAAACTCCTGGAGACAGTTGAAGGACAGGGAAGCCTGGTGTGCTGCATTCCATGTGGTTGCTAACAGTTGGACACAATTTAGCACTTAACAACAACAAAGTCATTATTCTGAGAATGTCTTTATTCTCTCATTAATTTGTATTCTCTGCCCTTTGTATCTATGGTCTCTTTTCCTCAGTTGTTTGTAACTTACATTAATATTCATAGAGAATATCCTTCACTACTTTCCTTTGGAAAATTAGTTTTTGAGGTGCTTTTAATGTCTTAGAATGACTTTATTTTAGCTTCACCCATTATTACTATTTTGGTTGGCATTAAATTTACATTATCCAATTAGAATGTTACATTTTGTTTTCCATTTTGTTGTGAATAAGTCCTAAAAAATATGATGACTGTTGATTATTGGTAAGTAACATTGTTTTTTTTTTTCCTGTCAAAGAACTTCTAGGATCTTTTCCTTATTCCTGACATTCTAAAATTCCATAAAGATTCCTCTGATATGATTTTTTGCAAATAAATTGTGTGATTAGCTGGTTGGCCTCTTCAATTCTGAATTCTCAGACACTGTCCTTTAGTTCTGGAAATTTCTCTTTTCTAATTTATTTTGTTTTTGTGTCAACGACTGAATGGTGAATTTATTTTGAGGGGTTAAATTTTTAGAGAAAAAAATAATGGAATTGTATTTACAATTTTAAAACCAGAAGTCTGCTACTTTTCTCAGTCTATAAATTCTAAATGAACAAAGCATTAATTGAACATTTGTTATATGCCAGGCACTGTGCTAAAGAATGGGAGCTCAAAGATAAATCAGTCCCAGATACTGTCCTTTAATTTTTTTGATCTACTCAAATCAATCAAATATAATTTATATAGTCTTGAAATCTGAAAATAGCATTCTAATGTGGTAAGTGCTGATAGGTGGGATAAATTGAGAAAGCAAGAGAGTTCCAGAAAAATAACTATTTCTGCTTTATTGACTATGCCAAAGCCTTTGACTGTGTGGATCACAATAAACTGTGGAAAATTCTGAAAGAGATGAGAATACCAGACCACCTGACCTGTCTCTTGAGAAACCTGTATGCAGGTCAAGAAGTAACAGTTAGAACTGACGTGGAACAACAGACTGGTTCCAAATAGAAAAAGGAGTATGTCAAGGCTGTATATTGTCATCCTCCTTATTTAACTTATATGCAGAGTACATCATGAGAAATGCTGGGCTGGATGAAGCATAAGCTGGAATCAAGATTGCCAGAAGAAATAGCAACAACCTCAGATATGCAGATGACACCACCCTTATGGCAGAGAGTGAAGAGGAACTAAAGAGCCTCTTGATGAAAATGAAAGAGGAGAGTGGAAAAGTTGGCTTAAAGCTCAACATTCAGAAAACTAAGATCATGGCATCTGGTTCCATCACTTCACGGCAAATAGATGGGGAAACAGTGGAGACAGTGGCTGACTTTATTTTTCTGGGCTCCAAAATCACTGCAGATGGTGACTGCAGCCATGAAATTAAAAGACACTTACTCCTTAGAAGGAAAGTTTTGACCAACCTAGACAACATATTAAAAAGCAGAGACATTATTTTGCCAATAAAGGTCCGTCTTGTCAAAGCTATGGTTTTTCCAGCAGTCATGTATGTAATAGTTGGACTATAAAGAAGGTTGAGTGCTGAAGAATTGTTGCTTTTGAACTGTGGTGTTGGAGAAGATTCTTGAGAGTCCCTTGCACAGCAAGGAGATCCAACCAGTCCATCCTAAAGGAAATCAGTCCTGAGTGTTCATTGGAAGGACTGATGTTGAAGCTGAAGCTCCAATACTTTGGCTACCTGATGCGAAGAGCTGACTCATTGGAAAAAACCCTGATGCTGGGAAAGATTGAAGGCAGGAGAAGGGGATGACAGAGGATGAGATGATTGGATGGTATCACCAACTCAGTGCACATGAGTTTGAGTAAACACCGGGAGTTGGTGATGGACAGGGAGGCCTGGCGTGCTGCAGTCCATGGGGTCACAAAGAGTCAGACACGACTGAGCGACTGAACTGACCTGACTGAATGTGGTAAGTGCTGATAGGTGGCATACATAGGAGGATGGATGTGTGGAGGAGGTACATATCTCAGTGGATTTCAGGTAAGATTCCCTGGAAAAGATATGTAAGTTAGAATTTAAAGATTGTAAGATTCAGACATGCTTAGCGACTGGACAACAAAGAATCAATCAAATGAACAAGTAGGTAAACGACTTTCTTAGCAGAGAGACCTTCAGTCATTCATTTACTAATTTATTCAATAAGCATTTACATCTTATTTCAGACATAATTCTAGGCATGGGGATGAAAAGCACAAGTATGATCAAAGGCATGAAATCACAAAATAATATGTTTGTGTCTTGTGTACTTGTGTACCCCTAGAAGAGCTTTAGAAGAGTTACTATAGTATAATATATGATAGATGTGGCAGGAAAGAGGTCCAGGAACTTTCTCAAAGTCTTTGGTATGGCATGGCAAGTAGCTTGAAATTTTTTTTTGCAGGTTTTTGGGTGTCATGGTAGGACATTTTTCCTAGTTTTATTTTATTATATAATCACTTTGTATAACTTTCTTATCTTTGCCTTCCCTGGTGGCTCAGCAGTAAAGAATCCTCCTGCAATCCAAGAGACACAGGAGATGTGGGTTCAATCCCTGGGTCAGGAAGAGCCCATGGAGAGCATGGCCACCGACTCCAGTATTCTTGCTGGAAGAATCCCATGGACAGAAGAGCCTGGCAGGCTACAGTCCATGGGGTTGCAGAGTTAGACACAGCTGAAGTTTCTGAGCCAACTTACCAACTAGATATCAGTTATAGACTAGAAATTATCATCCTATCCCAAAAATAGGATGATAGTACCTATGTTGTCTTTGTTTTAAAACAGCTATCTATATCTATACATCTGCATCTATCTAAATTTTCTTCTCACCTTTTCTCTCTATCTCCTCTAGCAACAAGCTCTCATTTTTTCCTCCACTGAAATAAGTTGCTTCTTCCACTGAAATAAGAGCATGGCAACCCACTCCAGTATTCTTGCTGGAAAAATCCCATGGACAGAAGAGCCTGGCAGGCTATAGTCCATGGGGTTGTATCTATAGATAGCTTTAAAACTGCTATCTATAGCTATATATCTGCATCTATCTAAATTTTCTTCTCACCTTTTCTCTCTACCTCCTCTAGCAACCAGCTCTCAGTTTTCTTCCACTGAAATAAGTTGTCATGTCTAAACATGATGATTTGTATTGTTCCATAATTTTATCTATGTTGAAAGAATCATCTATAGATATTCTTCTATTTCTTCTCTATTTCTACATTCATGTCTAAATCTATTATCTCTTTCAAATCTGCTTGGCTATTTAAAAAACTAGATTCCATTGACCATTCTCAGCTGGCCTCACAGAAATCCTTTCATATTAACTCATATAGCTTTAATTAATTATTCTTAATGTCTGCAAAGTAGTCATGTCATTGTACCATAATTTATTCAACCATTCTTCTACTGATGGTTATTATCTTTGTTTCCAGTTTTATGTCACAATAACAATGCTGAAATAAACATCCTTTTACATATATCTTGGCACACCAATATTTTAATTTTATGTGCTGCATCCCAAATGCACAATTACTGAGTTTAAGGATATGTGTATTTTCAAATTTAATAGATTTTGTTGCTAAATCACTTCCCTGAAAGACTATCCCCTACATCCATCAGCAAATTAAGATAAGGTTGTTTTCTCCATATCCCTCTCAACAATAGATAATATTGCTCTGACAATTTGCACCAACAGGACTGTATAAAATATTTCATTGTTACCGTACTTTTTATTTCTCTGACTTCTAGTAGGTTTGGGGATATATTTACTGGTCATTTGCATTTTCTCTTCTGTGATTTTTGCTCATTGTTCACTAGCTTTTTCATATGAATTTGTACTTGGTCTTCATTTCAAATATTAATATTTTGTCTGCCTTCTATAATTCAAATGTGCATAATTTAACAAATGGTTTTGTTATAGAAATTTTTCATATAAAAGTTTATAAATTTATAGCATGATATTACTATTTCATAGTCTTTATAGTTTCTGAATTTCCTATCTTGATCATGAAGAACTTCCATACTCTTTTATCATGGTATATCTCTTATGCTGCTGCTGCTGCTGCTAAGTCACTTCAGTCGTGTCCGACTCTGTGCGACCCCATAGATGGCAGCCCACCAGGCTCCCCCGTCCCTGGGATTCTCCAGGCAAGAACACTGGAGTGGACTGCCATTTCCTTCTCCAATGCATGATTTTAGGTTTCACTAAATTGTCTTTTCCTTTAAAGTTTTCAATCCATCTGAATTTTTCTTTTACTTATAACATAACATAGGCATCCAACTTTCTTGCTTTTAAATGCAGAATCAGTGTGTGAACATTATTGAAACAAAATAGCATCCTTGTCATATATTAAATTTTCATATGATCTGTGGTCTGAGTCTGAATTTTCCATTAAATCCTACTGATTTCTATTTCTATAAGAATATTTCATTTTTACATTATAGGATTTATTGAAGTAAATTCCTTTTCACTATTCTTGCTTTTATTTTTATTGGCTATTTTCAGAAATTATTCTTTCTTATCAATTTAAGATATTTGTCAATTCTCAAAAATAACTTTAAACCATAATCCTTGTAAATATTTTAATTGGAGTTGAACTATATTTATTTATTAATATTGAGTGACATTTCTATTCTAATAATTTTTCCATCTGAGAACATGGTATTTTATTTCCATTTTTTTTCTGATTTTTAAAATATTTTCTTAAATTAGACTTCCCTTTCTGCACCTTTCTTGTTAAGTATTCCTAAGTGTTATATATACATTATTATATATATGCATATATATTTTGCTGTTGTTGTTTTGGTGGTGGTGGTTATTAAGGGAGTATTTTTACCATTTTCATTTCTTGGGGCTTTTTGCTAACATTAAAAAACACAGAAGAATTTTAAACTGTTCTGAGACACAACACATGAATTTGAAGTAGAAAACTCGTGATCATATGAAGAATGGATTTGGGGGGAACAAAAATGGAAATAGAGGGGCTAGTTAGGAGACTGTTATTGCAGTTAATGGAAGGAAACAAATACCTGAGTCAAAGAGTAGCTGCCAAGGTGGAGAAGAGAGAATCGGTTTAAGATAAAATTGATAGAACTCAGATATTAACTTTAAATGGGATATATGGGCAAGGTAGGTGTTTAATTCACATTCAGATTTCTGGCTGATTTCTGAAATGGCAGGTAAAGGAGAATGACTAGGAGATACCTGCAGTCCCATATTCATTGCAGCACTATTCACAACATCCAAAATATGGAGACAATTCAAGTATCCATTGAGAGATTAACAAAGAAAATATTATACACACACACACACTAGAATACTATTAAGCTATAAGAAAAGAAATTCTGCCATTTGTGACAATGTGGCTGCCAGGTGCTAGGGATGAAGAAATTGTGGGGTTGTCATCCCAAGAATATGAAGTTTCAGTTATACTAGATAAATACATTCTAGTAATTTTCTGTATAACCTAGTGCCTATAGTTAATGATTCAGTATTACTCAGTTTCCCCCGTGGCTCAGATGGTAAAGAATCTGCCTACAATGCAGGAGACCCAGGTTCAATCCCTGGGTTGGGAAGATCCCCTGGAGAAGGGAATGGCTACCCACTCCAGTATTCTTGCCTGGAGAATCCCATGAACAAAGGAGCCTGGCAGGCTACATTCCATGAGGTTGCAAACAGTCAGAGATGACTGAGAAACTAATACACGCTGTGACTGTGTTACACACTGTGAAGTGTGTGACTAACACACACTTCAAAATTTAAGAAGGTAGATTTCATATTGTATTCCCATCACACACACACACACACACACACACACACACACACACATACACACAAAGGGTCACAAGGAAACTCAGAAGGTGTTGGATCTAGTGCCCTGATTTTGGTAATGGTGTTGTAAGCATATGTGGCTAAATGTATTAAATTATGCTGAATAAATATGTACACTTCTTTGTCTATCAATTATACCTCAGATAAAATTGTTAAACATGAATCAGTAAATTAAAAGGATGAGATCATATCTATGGTAAATATACTACTGCTTTTAAGTCTTTACTATAATGTATATGTGGTTAGTGGGATCAAGTAGACAAATTCTATATGCAATAGGCTCTATAAAGTTAAAACATTAAATTTTCAATTATAGATTTTGAGGAAATAGAAAAAATAAATACACCTTTGTTAGTAATACCTCAAACACAGATTCAGAAATTACAAATCAGTAACTCTTCTTTCTTATTAAAGGTTATTTTCAGGGCTATATCAGATATAAAACAGATGACTATGTTCACATTGTAAATTTGGACTACTGAATATTTCAACTTGGACAAAAGCAGCAATCAATTCCATCATCTACTCTCATTGCTGTGGGTGTCAAAAATTATTTCCTCTTTTAGATGAGAAATAATAAACTCAGTAATACCTTATCAATTTTTATCTTCAACAAGTGAAAACAAGCATCAAGGGAAAAGTTAAATCCTTTGAAGGAAAGCTATTCATACCATCCTTTGGTTTCCAAAAGAAATCCCGACACTGTCCTCAATAATCATATTTCCCTTGAATGTTTAGGGTCAGACTGTTCAAGATATTGAGTATATCCTTGAAATATGTTATTTGAGCGAGCCTCTTCAAGTTACACAAACTCTCTTTACTGGTATTATCAGTGCAATAAAGAAAAAAAATTATTTTATTAACTCAACAACTCAAATCTTTACCTTTCTAGAGCAAGGGAAGTTGGGTAGAAAAGCAACCTTTGACTTGCAGTCCACTCACACAGCATAATGAAAAGACAGACTCACTGTAGCTGTGATTTCATCATATTCAATATGCTTCCTATTTCAGAGAAATGTGCTGTCCAATACTGTAGCCATTAGACACATATGGACATTTAAATTTAAAAGAAAGGTAAACAAAATTAGAATTTCTCAGTTACACTAGCCACATTTCAAATCCTCAACAGCAATATATGTCTAGGACACACTTGACAGATCAAATAAAAAACAGTTTTCATCACTGCAGAAAGTTCTTTTGGTCAATGCTATTTTAGAAAAATGAATTAAGAATATTATTGATCACCATCTATTCTCTTTGAATGAATAATGTTTGGTTTGATTTTCATAGACAGCTTCTTTGTCTGTGTCACATGTTTTCCTTGCTGTAAAATGTCAATGTTCTTTCCCCGTGTTCCACAGGTACCTCTTCCTGTCTATGTCATACTTCACAAAATAATCATTAACTGCTTCAAAACAAATATTCTCTTCTGCATTCTCATGAGTTTAGTGAAAAAGAGAACAAAGCATGTGTTCTTTCTATGTGCTCTATACCTGTGCTCAAAGATGATATCCTACACAAACATTTCAGTTCAGTTGCTCAGCCGTATCCGACTCTTGCAACCCCATGAACTGTAGCACACTAGACTTCCCAGTCCATTTACCAGCTCCCGGAGCCTGCTCAAACTCATGTTCGAGTCGGTGATGCCATCCAACCATCTCATCCTCTGTCATCCCCTTCTCCTCCGCCTTCAATCTTTTTCAGCATCAGGGTCTTTTCAAATGAGTCAGTTCTTCGCATTAGGTGGCCAAAGTATTGGAGTTTCAGCTTCAATAGCAGTCCTTCCAACGGCCATTCAGGACTGATTTCCTTTAGGATGGACTGGTTGGATCTCCTTGCTGTCCAAGAGACTCTCAAGAGTATTCTCCAGCACCACAGTTAAAAGCATCAATTCTTTGGTGCTCAGCTTTCTTTACAGTCCAACTCTCACATCCATACATGGCTACTGGAAAAACCATAGCTTTGACTAGACAGACCTTGTTGGTAAAGTAATGTCCCTGCTTTTTAATATGCTGTCTAGGTTGGTCAGAACTTTTCTTCCAAGGAGCAAGCGTCTTTTAATTTCTTGGCTGCAGTCACCATCCTAAGTGATTTTGGAGCCCTAAAAAATAAAGTTTGTCATTGTTTCCACTGCTTCCCCATCTATTTGCCATGAAGTGATGGGACCAGATGCCACGATCTTAGTTTTCTGAATGTTGAGTTTTAAGCCAACTTTTTCACTCTCCTCTTTCACTTTCATCAAGAGGTTCTTTAGTTCTTCGCTTTCTGCCATGAGGGTGGTGTCATCTTCATATCTGAGGTTATTGATATTTCTCCTGGAAATCTTAATTCCAGCTTGTGCTTCATTCAGTCCAGCATTTCTCATGGTGAAATCTCAAAAATGTTTTGAGATTGCATCATATATATGTATATATATATATATATATATACATATATATGTATATATATATATAAAACACATGTTGATAGATGTAATCTCAAATATATATATGTATATATTACACATATATAATTCTAAGCAATTGTAATAAATATTTGCTGGAATACATCCACCCCACACACAGATACACCCACAACATAGACATGCTCACTACACATACATATTAATACCTCAATTCATACACAGTTTAATCTTTTTTTTTTACATTCTTACAATATCATTGGCATTCAATAGTACAATCTTTTAGATCAATTTGGCCAGGGACTTATATTTCTAGCATATTATTTGTCATTAATTTGCAGTTGATCTTACAACCTTCTCAACAACAGTAAAGGTCATTTGCATTTCCTTTTACTCCAAGGAATGTAATTTTAGATAATGTTTATGTCTTTTGTGCTCTTCAGTGCTAATATATGATCAACTTTATACTAAAAATACTTTTATTATATGTATAGAAAATTTTGTCATTACTTAAAAATTAAGAGAAAAGTTCAATGACTTTATGTTACCATTTGTTAAATTTTATTAACAATTAAATCATTGTGGATCAAGAACATTATTTAATGGTCCAACTGAATCCAATACTGTAAGTTATAATTCTATTTTTATTTGGCTGATTTTGTGAAATCATTATAATTAAACACATTCAATTATATAAAATATACACACATGTTTATACTACCACTGAAGTTCCATTTTTTTATTCTACCAACAAGAATATTCAGATGGGTTAGTGTTTAGTGTCCCTTCCTCAATCAAGTTTTTATGCTTCAGTAAACAATTTTTGGAGCTATTGATCCATTTTTGTCAAGAGATATAACAAATCAATACACTAAAATGTAAATTTGACATATACATAAAATATAAATAAAACATATGCTACATATAAATTCAATATACATGTTATGAATACATGCGCGTGTGCGAAGTCGCTTCAGTCATGCCCAATTCTGTGCAACCCTATGGACTGTAGCCTGCTAGGCTCCTCTATCCACAGGATTCTCCTGGCAAGAATACTGGAGTGGGTTGCGATGCCCTCCTCCAGAGGATCTTCTCCACCCATGGATCGAACCCCTGTCTCTTATGTCTCCTGCACTGGCAGGTGGGTTCCTTACCACTAGTGCCTCCTGGGAAGCCCTGCTATGAATACATATGATGTGAAATTATATTAGCTTTGATAAATTTTACCCCCTGAAAAAGTGCACAGGTGAAAATTAAATAAAACAAGATTTCTCTAAAGATCACAATCTCATATTTTGAATTTTTGAAATACAGATTAAAATTATTTCCCCATAACTCATCTACCTTATGTGGATCACTTGTTACACCACAGGAGAATATTTCTGGGGTAATCAAGCAGAGCATCAGTGTTTCTAAGTCATGTATATTTTCCTAGAGGGAGTTAATTTTTTTGGTTTTATTCCTCGGGAATTTGTTCACAGGGATCAAATGTGAGGAGTCAATGATGTAGACAACATCTACATGGAGTAGTGGTGGAATGTAGAATGAAACCTACAACATCCATTTCTATTGAAGGGGTGTCTCAGGAGTGAGACAAAATTTACTAAAGTTTTAATAAAGTCCACTCAGAGATGAATGCAGATTTCAGGAACAAAAATACATCTATGAATGTGTGAGGGCACAGAACTGTACGCGGGAATAGAGGGCTAAACCGCCAGAGGACATACTCTCTTCAAGACAAAAGGAACTTTTGGAGGTTGCACAAAGCTCCAGATGTAAACTTCATGATGTGCTGACTGCCTACACCATCCAACACTTACTCATCAACCCAGGTTAATAAATGCAGATCAGTGATTTGTTAAATGCTATCTTAATTAAAGGGAATATAATTACAGTGTATTCACCAAACTAACATATTCAGTAATCCTTCATTTACTTGGCATTGTCACTGAGGGAAACACTTTTAAGTAAAGAGAATTTACATGTAACTATCTCAGGTATAAAATCCCTTTGAAAATTGAAATATCATTATTTAAAAAAAAAGTCTCTGTAAAGTTTATTCTATATCCCCTGACTTTCTAAAACAAAACGTAGTGAATAGGCCCCCTCTACCTTCAATGATACCACATGAAGAGCATCAGTGATTTTGCTGTACTCTATAAATTGATGCCTTTAGAGACTCTTGACGCATGTAAGATTTCTTTCCTCTCCATTAAATGGCCTCAAGCAGTTCCATTTCTCCTTTTAAGTTTCTCTGGCTCCTCCCCTGTGGACAGGCAGTTTTCAGTTGAGACATCGTACCAGAGTGCCTGCTGAAAGTACTGTCTTACCATTCTTTTTCTTTTCTTTTCCTTCCCTTCCACTCTTTCAAATTAATGTTTCTAATTTGTTTAAGACCGGAAGACAGGTATTCATATAAATAATAGCAGTGAATGTGTTGTAAGACTCCATCAGTCTCCTATGGTGGTCAATGGCTTTTCTAGGGAGCAAAGTAGTAGGTTGAGGGAGCTGGTTCTGGGATATCTGTCTCCTGGCTTTTTTTTTTTTTTTTTTCTTTTGTCTTTCTGTGTTCTAAGCTGTGCTCTCGAGGAGTGAGGGCTGACTTCTTATTAGGTGTCATAGTTTTGTAAGTTATGAAAAGCAATTAACAATGTCTGTACTCCTTTATAATATTTTAAACATAAAATGAAAAATCAGCACTAAAAGAAAAAACACATAAGCACATGCTCTTTCTGTAATTCTAAATTTTCTTGGCATTTGTTTCAGTTCATGTTTCCTGCTATTGGCATCAGATTCATTTTACTAAGAGATGCTAGGTGAGCAAAATCCTATAGTATAAACTGCTTTCCTCCTTATGTTTTTATTCACAATACACAGTATTTTTGAAATCTGAGGAATCACTGCAGCAAGTTGTAAATGATGTATGGAGTGACAAGTCTTTTCTGCTGCATAAAAAGAGAAACTGCACTGAGTAATGACTGCTGCGATGCACTGTTTCTTGTAACATTTAGTTTATACAAAGCTTTGGAAACCCAGCAGGGTCTGAACCTTCTACACAGTAAGACAAAACCCAGACCAAAATGCATTTAATATGCTCATTTCTTTTTTCTTTCTTTTCAATACATTTCCAGTTGAGCAATCAGTTTCATGCCCCAGGGTGCATCGCATGCCTGTGCCCAAGCTATGCAAACGCTGGGATCAGGATTGGATCAGAAGGTGGAAAGAGAAATTGCAACCCTCTGGTCTCTCTCCACAAGTTCCTACCATCAACAAGGGAAATTCATCCACAATGGAAATTCTATGTGTGTGTTAGAGATGCAGGGAGGGTGTGCAGGCTCTTAAGTGGAAAAAACATGTAACTGGTCTTATCACTAAGCCAACTTTACCCTGGGTGTCCAGTCTTCTGCTGGACATAGATGAAATGCTCATATCTTGGATCAATGAGCTGTTTACCAAGACAGCATCCCTTCTGAGATATGCTTGGAAGGGGATAGGGATAAAATCAAATACAGAGAAAGGTTCAAACATATCTAGAGAGGGTTCCAAAAGTGAGTAAATGGAAGTTAAGTTTCCTCTTTTTCACTGACTTCAAACTACCAAGGGCATAATCTTATCTTAGAAATACCCCCACATGTGTCTGCATTGCAGTTCCTTTGTAGGAAAACCCCTGGTATGACATTTCCTGAGATACCATTGGTGAAAAATGTCTTTTGTCTTTACTTGGGGCCATGAAGCCAAGTGACCCTTTCTTGCAAAGTGGAATAAGCATAGAAACACCGACAACTCACATATGATCTGGCACCAACTCGGGTCAGCATCTCACAGCTTGAGTAGCTTGACTTGGAGCTAGGTGTTCTTTTCCTGCAGCATTTGCTTATTAGTAGTTCACTTTTTTTTCTTTTTTTTTGGAGTGAGGACGTGTTTGGGGATAGCTGAAGGAAGCATAAAGTTTCTGTGCATGACCCTTATAGAATATCTGGTCCTGTTCAAAATGTCCGTAAGACATCTGGTCCACGACACAAGGAGTTTGAAATCTGACCCACGCCAGAATGTCCATGAGCACATTTGACCCAAAATGATTTTGGACTGGGTCAAATAAATATCAAGGATCTTTTGGTGTGGACCGGGTGTCTCCATGGATGCTTTGAACAAGATCAAATATGATCAAATATCATAAATAATTTAGACCACATTTCTTTTGATATTCTGTTGTTGTTGTCACTTAGTCACTAAGTTGTGTCCAGCTCTGGGATATTTGATATTTTGCCGAAGACCAAATATCAAGGACCTTTTGGCATGGACCAAATGTTTTATGGATGCCTTTTTTTCTTTTTTACAAAACAAAATGTCTGCTAATCATGCATGATGGATGATTAGATATGGAAACATTAAATGCTAAGCTAGTTTGGGAATTATTTGAAATTCACTGTAAGTTTTCTACAGCTCTACCTCTTTTTTCTCCCATTCATCCATAACAGACCTGTATATAGCAGTACAACTTAAGAACCAGGGGTCAGCTCTTAAAATATTTTTACCTGTTGCTCAGAGATATGCTCAGAGATAGGCACATCAGAGATGTAATTCTTCTGAACGTTAATAATCATCATCAGGGATATATGTGGTCATTAGTGGAAAAGTGATGGACACTGGATTCCATGGGCCAGGCAATTGGAGTTATGGTATATCTATGTGGGTATGAATTATTGATCTGGACTAGGACCCAGGACCTGTAATCTAGCCACCTCTAAACACATTTGAATCCAGCCCATCTTCAAACTTTTCAGCTTTATTTCCAGATATGAGAACATATTTCTGTGTACATTAACTAACTGAAATTATGCCTAGGAATACTTCATTTGAATAACAGCTTTGAATTTGCTGCTGACCACTTAATGGTGCTACCGGGATTATGGCATAAGCTCTATATTGAAATTAAATTCAAAAATTAGATTAGTAATTTCTTCTGTATAGTTATATTCTTTATTAAAAACTAAATATATATATTTAGACATCTAAAAATAATTATATATATATATATATATAATGCAGAATTTTAAAAAATAACAGTAAATGAGACAAATTGAAATTTATATCATAATCATATTCATGTCATCTTATAATAATTTCTCCTTTTTTCTCCATTACATTAAACCCTCTAATGTTTCAACTTTGAAAGGTTTGAAATAAAAGACCAGCACCGACAGCTGCCACCTTGAAGCACTTCCCAGCCCCAAACATGGCCTGAGCAGGGCTGCCAGTATGTGAGGCACCTAGGCGCCTCACTTGGGCTTCAGGGGATGGAGCCTGGGAGAGGATCTGCCTAGCTGTGTGCAAAACCCCCAAGGGCTTATAATGGAGTAAGGGCCTAACCTGAGAGCCCACCGTGAGTGCGCTGGGCGTGGCTTTAGCAGCAGTGGGTTGTGTAAGGGTGCTCAGAGCATGCAGGGCGGGGCGGATGTCAGAGTCCACTGTTAGCACTCCCCCAGCAGGGGCAGGTAAGGGAGCAGTAGACTTTGTTGGCAAGCAAACTGAGGCAGTGTCATAGTGAAGGAGGAAACAGACAGAACGGGCTCCATCTTGAAAGCAGGACTCCATCTTGGGCCAGACTGTGGACTTTGAGCTATATGCCCAGGATCTTTGGAAACGACATACCAACTGGAGAACCAGACGCCCCCCTCAGATGGTAGAGCCCCAGGGCTCGTACCTAGACTCTCCACCGCCTAAAAGAATACCCTAATTATCTGTGTAACTGAATAGAATCATAAATTCTATTATGCTTATTGGGGTATGACCACAGGCCTATTGATAATTGTCTACTATTAACTACCTAGGCTTAAGGCATATGAATCATGGGTTTAAGGCATACTAATCATGGGTTAACTTTGATTGTATCTTTCTTTTCCTTTGTTCATACTAATTTCAGAGAATTTGGGGAGGTGGATTTGAGCACGTACACTTAGGGTATATAAGGTTTTCACAAAAACTGGTCAAGGTCCTTGGCTAAGAGGAGACTCTGCCTTGGGCCCGCCAGTGTAATAAACTGCACTCCACTACCTGCATTGTCCTTCTGAGTGAGTTTGTTTCCTGGAACATGAGCCTACAATAGAACTGCACATCCCCAGCAGACAGCCCCCCGGGCAGGTGTGTGCAGTGGTTTCGTTCCCAAGAGGAGTGCTCCAGTCCCATCTCACAATGCAGCATGGAGTGAGATCTGGGGTAGACAGCCCTTGGAGGGCCCCACCGTAGAGACAGGATAACTCTCAGATGGCAGACAACCACCTCAATTGCTGGCACCCAGCAACAGCCTAGCACAGGTCTGGAACAAACACAATACAGAAAGAAAGGCGACTTTCGGCAACTTTGAGGCAGAACCACAGCACCGGTATGGCCAGTGCATATGTTCACTGTGACCAGATGGGCCTCACTTGCTTCAGCTATCACCTCCTTCAGGACAGAGCACATACTTACAGGCAACGGAGCCTTATCGAACCCAACCTTAAAGTGTGGGGTTTCACCCTGGCAAGATGACGGCCATGAAGAAATGAGGATTCCTTTAAAGATCCAGGGAAGGCTCTGGTCACCACAACATCAATCACACCCTTATCAAAGGGACAGTGGTCAGCACACCTTGAAGAAAGACATGGAAGGCATCCATACCCAAGCCAGCCCTGGCACCAAAAATACGAGACTCAAATAGTATACAGGGATGATCCCACATAAAAACAGCACTTCAAGACCACAGTAGATAACTATTTCTCTTAAATTAATAGAGACAGAGAAATTTAAGTAAAATAAAAAAGCAGAGGAACTATTCCCAATCAAAAGAACAAAAGAAGTGCCCTAAAAGAACAATGAAACAGGCCTCTCCAGTCTACTAGACCCTGAATTCGAAAAGGAGGTAATAAAAATGTTTAAGGAATTAAGAAAGATTATCAATAGAAATATACATCACTTTAACAAGGAACTAAAAACTATAAAGAGGAACCAATCAAAATTAGACAACTCAGTTGCCAAGGTAAAAATCCATCTAAAAAGCAATAAATAGCAGACTAAATAATGCAGAAGAATTAATAAGGGATTTAGAAGATAGAATAATGGAAATCGCCCAATCAAGTGTGGGCAGAAAGACAAATTTAAAAAAAAAGGAAAGGAAAGCAATTTTCAAGATCTATGAAGTATTACCTCACACTGGTCTAAATGGCTATCATCAAAATTTCTACAAATAATAAATGCCAGAGAGGGTGTCAAGAAAAGGGAATCCTATTATTTGTTGGTGGGAATGTAAACTGATGAAACTACTATGGAAAACAGTATGGAGTTCCTTTAAAAAGTAAAAATAGAGTTACCCTAATATCCAGCAATCCCACTCCTAGACATATATCCAGAAGAAGCGAAACTCTAATTTGAAAAGATACACGCACCCCAATGTTCACAGCAGCACTATTTACAATAACCAAGATGTGGATTAACCCCAGTATCCATCAACATATGACTGGTTTAAGAAGATGAGGTGAGATATTCCATATATATGGAATATTAGTCAGCCTTGGAAAAGAATGCAATATTGCTCATTTGCAGCAACATAGATGGACCAAGTGAATTTTATAATAAATGATGTAAATCCTACAGAGAAAAACAAATATTATATGATGTCACTTACATGTGTAATCTAAAAAATAATATAAATGAATCTATATACAAAACAAAACAGACATAGAACACAAATTTAAGTATACCAAAGGGGAAAGGGAGGGGAAGAAGGATAAGTTAGGAGTATGGGATTAACAGATTAAAAACTACTATACATAAAATAGACAAGCAATAAGGATTTACTGTGTAACCAACTAATGTAACAGAGGGAACAGTATTCAACACCTTGTAATGTAAACTATAATGAAAAATAATATATATCTATATCTATATTTTATATAGATATCTGAAAAATATACATAGCTGAATCCATGATCTTTTATGATTAAATAATATTTTTTCCTAACTAATTGCCTCTCATATTTAAATTTTTGCTCAACTTTTGAGACTTTTCTCCTTTGATCTTGGTTCAACTTGGTAATCTTATTGTTCCCTTTGCTTTAAATAGTCACCTATCAAACATCTCTAAGTGAAGTCTAAATACATCAGACATCCATGAAATGTTTTCTATAGGCCTACAGTTCTAATTACAACTTTTGTCACCTGGATCCTGAATTTTCCTAACCCATCTCTGTTCTGAACTGTGATGGTGATGATGATGTTGATTGATGATAACAAATTTGTATTGAGGGCTTACTACTTGTACTGTTCTAAGTGCTTTATCCATATTAAGCCGCTTAATTGTCACAAAAACCCTTTGAAAGAAGACAGGCTACTATCTGCATTTTATAGATGAGGCAGCTAAAGCCCAAAGAGGCTTAGAAAACTGACCAAGACTACAACAATATTAAAGTCTGAAACAGCTTTAGACCTCTTGCTTTAGCCAGTCATTAATTCCGTTATGGAGTTCCTGAATAATTTATCCACACAATTCATTAGGAAACAATGCAGACAGGGAGAGAGAGAACGGTTTACACTGCAACAATAGTAAGAAAAAAAAAATCTAAAACACAAATTGCATATTTTATTCTCTGAAATCCCTTCTTGGCAATGCCATCTCCTTTAGGACATTTTTGTGTGTTGGCCCCACTCCCATGCAGCTCTCCTCTGGCAACTTTCTGCAACTTCTGAGTTTCTCTGCAAACATGTGTTTCTCTTTCCTCAGTTGTACAGAACATCCAGGTCCTTTCATCCCTCCCTTCCCCACCACTCTACAACACCATCCAGGTATTCAGCTACAGTCTGCCAAGCCCAGAATAAATTCCACATCCTCAGAAAGCAATAACAGTATACAGCGATGAAACATTGGGAATCTATTAGAATTTGTTTCTGTTAGATACATAGCCTTTGTAATTATCATTTTAGTGGCTTACTAAATCATCTCCTGATGATGTTCCATAATTAATAAATTACTCTGTTATTGTTGAATATTTTGGTGGTTTTTAGTATTTTGTTGCTATTTGTTTTTGCTTCATTTTATAAAATACCACAAAAAATATTTTTTTATTCATTTGGATTTAGCGCCTGCTGGATTAATTCTTCAGGATAAATTCCCAGAAAAGAGATTACTGGGTCAAAGGACAGGATTATCTCTATGTCACATTATTTTCCAAATAGTTTGTATGAGTTAACAGAGCTCTCAGTTGTGTACAAAAGTCATAGGAAAACACTGTCAGCATTATTTCTATTTTCCTACTATGCAGGATGGAAATACTTTCCTTATATATTTGTTTTCTATTTGTATTTTCTCTAGTGTGACTGCTTTGTCCACATTCTTGGATTATTGCCTACATGGTGAGTATTTTTCTTTGTTTTTCTAGATTTGAATACCATTTGCACACAAAGCCCAGTACAATTCTGACTGCTATACTTGATGCAAATAATTTAACTTGTTTCATTATTTTACACTTTAGTGAAGTTTTGCATCCCAAGTATATTTTAAATATACTTTGGTCAGTCTTTCCCTATTTTATTGTTCTTTTTGCTTCAAAAGTGAGAAATCCACCTCTTTCAGAGGTGAGATAACAATTTTATTTTCCTCTTTAAAGCAATAGCTTCATTTTTATCTCTTTCATGGATTTGGAATACATTTTGGAGTCTAATATTGATATCCAATGTTGAAATAGGATTTTTTTTTTCCAAATTCTCAAAAACATAGTTTTCTCAAGGGCAAATTTTATTCTCATGGCAGGAACTGCTTGAAGGATCTGGTGATAGCAAGAGTCAGGGTGAAGCCAAGAAGAGAGGAGTGGTGGAAGGAAGAGCATGAAAGGGGCTCCTGGAAATATGGAAGGCCAAGTATCTACTTTATAGTAGAGCCTTGGCAGTCCCTATGCTGGAGTTTTCAACCAGCTGTGAGACCTTGTGTTACTCCCTGTAGTGTGAGAACAAGACTGATGGGTTAAACTGCTGCAAGCTAGTTTAGAACAATAGCACATGGACCTGTTTTTTACTCCAATGTGAAGATTTTTTGAATAAATTTAAAAAATTATTTAAATTGAGTACTCTTGTAGGTTTAAAGAGGAAAAATAAATGAGTTTTTTAAAATCAACCAAGGATATTAATTTTTTTAAAAACTGTTAAAATTAAAAAGAAAAAAACACTTTGTTAAAATTAAAAGATCCCCATAGGTTTCTGTCACCTTGCTAAAAACATCTTTGATAACAAGGCTGGTCACATCTCATTCACATTTGGGAGCTCACAGAGGCAATGAAGGCCTAAATCCCATGAGGGCCATGGTTCTTTTCTAGACTCAAGAATAACCCAGCCCTTGTATTCCATGTGCTGAACCAGGAGTAAAAGGGTCACACTGACCAGAGGACAGTGATGGTCACTGGGCATATAGCTCAGAATTTCCCTCCTTTCTGTGCCCTGTTCTGTTTTTGTTTTTGTTTTCTGATGTTAGCTTCATACAGCTATCCTGCTTGGTTTCATCTAAAGCCAGAATTTTTCAGCAAAGTAAAAAATAGAGGTAACTAAACAAAGCTAAGCTCTGTCTAATAATTTAGAGTTTTTACATAGCTGTAATGCTTTTGAGCTGTGGTGTTGGAGAAGACTCTTGAGAGTCCCTTGGATTGCCAGGAGATCTAACCAGTCCATCCTAAAGGAGATCAGTCCTGAGTGTTCATTGGAGGACTGATGTTGAAGCTGACACTCCAATACTTTGGCCACCTCATACGAAGAGTTGACTCATTGGAAAAGACCCTAGTGCTGGGAAGGATTGGGGGCAGGAGGAGAACGGGACAACAGAGGATGAGATGGTTGGATGGCATCACCAACTTGATGGACATGAGTTTGAGTAATCTCCGGGAGTTGGTAATGGACAAGGGTGCCTGGCGTGCTGTGATTCATGGGGTCGCAAAGAGTTGGACACGACTGAGCGACTGAACTGAACTGAACTGAACCCTTTAATTTCCTTTATACTCACAAATTCACAGGCTATATATATTTATCTAAAATATTATTATATTTCTTTAATACTTTGACTCCTCAGTAAACCAGGGTCCTTCTGTTATGAAAGAATTCTCTAAAGAATTAGTCAAGTCTATTTGGGACTTCTCAGATGGCAATAGTGGTAAAGAATCCTCCTGCCAATGCAGGAGACCAAGAGATGCTGGTTTGATCCCTGGGTCAGGAAGATCTCTGGAGTAGGAAATGGCAACTCACTCCAGTATGCTTGCCTGGAAAATTCCATTGTCAGAGGAACCTGGTGGGTTACAGTCCTTGGGGCCACAAAGAGTTGGACATGACTGAGCAACTGAGCATATGGTCAGAAAGCCAAATGAACAAGTACAGCTTACTAGTATAAGGTATATGTCTCTCAGGCTGGGGCATGGGAGGGGTGGACACAGGGATAGCATGCATACCAGGAGTCTACTTCTCAAGTCTACTTCTCTGTACCATCAGGGACTGCTCTGATGTCAGAGGAAAAGCTGCCCTTCCCCTCAACCAAAGCTAATCCCTTTGTCTCCCTAGACCCATCCCATTCTGACTTTTCTCCATTGACCAACTTCTTTATATAATCTCATATTCCTTCTCTTTCCCTTAAACACATGGTTCATGGGCTGAGAGGGAAGCCAAAAATTATAAGAAATACAAAGAGAGAACTAAGATTTATTGAGTACATAGTTTGAACCAAGCAACTTATGTATGTTTTCTTATTTCAACATCCCTCAAAATTACAAATCTTCACATGTGCTGTTCACCATTTCTAATTCATTTTGCAGATCAAAGACCCAAGAATCCAGGAATTTAAGTAACTTGATGAGATTACACTGATAATATGCTGCACTGTTAGTATTTAAAGTCAGATCTGTTTCAAGCTAAAGCTTGCACTCTGTACCACTTAGCCTTGCCAAGATGTAAATCCTCTCTGTCACAAAAAATAAAACCATAAACCTTTCACTCTGCTACCCCTTCCAGCTTCTACCTGCTTAGTTCAAATGTCTTCTGACAACTCCAATTGCCTCACAGGCCATAATAGGGCCCTGTCTCCTTGCCACCCCTATAACTCTCTATCCATAATTCTGTTAGAGCCACTGCTGTGGAAGCCTGTCTCCTTTTCTGGGTTTCAGCAAATCAAGCCATTTAATATGATGGATTCAGGTGCTAGACTGATTGAGATTCATATTTAGTCTTGGACTGACTACCTGAGTGAGCTTGGAAAAGTTAACCTCTTTTGTACTTCAACTCCTGTAAAAATTTGCAAAGTAAAAATATTAACTTCATTGAGTCATTATAGATGAAATAATCTTGCTGTAATACAGTAAGAGTTCAATAAACATTGACCAGTCTTTTAGGTTAATAAACTACAAGGCAGCAATTGTGTGATATTCACATACCTATTGGGCTTCCCAGGTGGCTCGGTGGTAAAGATTCCACCTGTCAGTGAAGGAGACCCAAGAGATGTAGGTTCAACCCCTGGGTTGGGAGGATCCCTTGGAGTAGGAAATGGCAACCCACTCCAGTATTCATGCATGGAAAATTTCATGGGCAGAGAAGCCTGGTGGGCTATATAGTCCATGGGGCTCCAGACACAAATGAGCAACTGAGCTCATGCACCTATTATGCCTAGCATAGTATTATAATAAGAATTTAATATAATTTTGTTGAATAAATTAATATGTTAAGAAGAGTTTATATGCACTAACTTTTCTTTAAACCCTGACTTTCATTACCATCAATCCACAAAAAATATCAAAGTCATTAGTAACATTTTAATTATTAAATCCAATTGTTTTAATTTCTATAATTAATTTAACAATTAACCCAATTGTTATTAATTTCTATAATATTGGATAGTGGTGCCAAATCCCTACTTCCCAAAACGCATGCTGCACCTTACCAGTGGCACGGCACCCAAGTGGGTCTATATATCCTTCATGACCAAATATGTTGATTTTACCTCCTACAAAATCTTTGCAGCAACATCCCTCTACTCATATGCATTGTTATGCATGTAATTGTAGTTTTTATAACCTCCTGAGACAATCTCCTAATTATTCTTCTGCTACTCACTCTTTCCCCAATCTCATGCTTTTATTACACTTTGGATAGTGTCCTCTTTTCAGAATACAAATCTGATTATACCACTTTCATAAAACCCATCAATGTCTTGCCTTTGCTCTTAGGATAAAGAAAAACATCCCTAACATGGCTGACCAGGGCAAATATGATCAGACTCTTCCCTCACTGTTTTACTCACACCCAGCAGGTTATCTTTTGCTTCATGATCTCCAGATACACCAACTTTCTTTACGCTCATTTACAATTCCAATCTCCCCACTGGCCATGGACTAAGTAGAGTCCCTCTGCACAATTTTGCCCTCATCCTAGCCTTGTTAACCCATATTTTAGCTTCCTTTTTAGTCATCAGTTTTCCAGGAGAGAGTTTCCTGACTTCCCTGACTGAGTCTATTGCTCTCATTGAATACTATGAGAGGATGCCATTCCCTGTTTTCAGAGAATTTATCACAGTTCTAATTTCATATTTGTTTGACAGATTATTTGATTAATGTTTGTCTCCCCTACTAAACTGTACGTTCCATGAGAGTAGTGGTATGTCTAATGTGTCTTACTTTTTTCCACCTAGCATTCATACCAGTGACTGATGTTGAATGAACTTAAAATATTTTGTTAAATGAATGGATGAATGAATGAATCAATTCATCAATCATGAGTGTGCAGTTTAATCTCTCTACCTTTGAGAATTCCTTCTATGTCATTTTGCTTCCCTTTTTCCTCATATCCAAATGTAGGCATTCCTTAGGTTATTTACTCAGTCATTAACTTTTATTTCTTCATAATTCCTCCCTTAGAAATATTCTTTACCATAACTTTAACCATAACACCTGTGTGGATGACTCCCTGACCTTAGGCTCCAGCTTGTATAGTCAACTTCTTTTGAGCTGCAGTCTTCATACATAGCCATTTGCTTACTTTGTGACTAGCTCAAAAGTATCCAAACAAAATTTCAAATCTTTTCCCTTTATCTCACTTCTTTTCATTTTTCACTTGTGAAAGTAATTACTATCTACTTTGCCAGTTTCAAAGCTTTAAAAACTTGTGACTCCTCTTCTCCATGACTTCCCACATTCAGCTGATAGCTTCTCTTGATACCTCCACACTATCACTCATATTTTTTTTTTATTCCTTTTCACTACCAGGCTGTAGGATGCTATGCAAGGAGATTAAGTATCAGAAATCAGTGATTCAAAAGATAAATTGATTAGAGTCAGTAAGCTGCTCATGAAAAAATTACTGGGACCAAAATAAGAAAGCCAAATCCATCTCCTAGCAATGAGGAGGGGGCTTCCCAGATGGCTCAGTGCTAATATGCCTGTCAAGCAGGAGACACAGGTTCAACCCTTGGGTCAGGAAGATCTCCTAGAGAAGGAAATGGCAACCCATTCCAGTATTCTTGACTGGGAAATACCTGGACAGAGGAGTCTGGTGGGCTACAGGCCACAGGGTTGTGAAGAGTTGGACATGACAGTGACTAAACAGCAGCAGCTGCAATGAGGAGGACCTTATAATTTAGACATCCCTTTAATTCATCTCTGGAGAAGGAAATGGCAGTCCACTCCAGTACTCTTGCCTGGAAAATCCCATGGACAGAGGAGCATGGTAGGCTACAGTCCATGGGGTCGCAAAGAGTCGGACACGACTGAGCGACTTCACTTTATTCATCTAGGAATTTCTACATGCTTCTGGTAAGGGAAGTATAGTCCCCACCTGTGGCTTCAGGAATGGAGTCAGATGGATATCAGACCTATATTGGTGAATTAAGAAGCAGTAAACAGTGGCACTTCCAATGGGCACTTCCTTTCAGGGATCAGTCAGTCTCAAAGCCCCCCACACAAGATCAGGTGTTTGATGATTACCACGAAACACACTGCTACCTGTTTTGCAGCTCTTTTTCATTAGCTCATTCTTTATAATTTCCAGGTTGTGGAATTATCCATCTAAATTTTCTTCACATAAATGCTGCTTGATGAATAAAAGTTCAGTGCAGATTATGTCCCTTAAGGTTACTGCTAATCTTCTGTAATAATGGTGGGTGATGATTACTGCTTATGTTATTCAAAGTAAAAATGGATTTTTACGTGTGTGTGGTGTGCATGTGATTTTGATTCACAGGGAGGAAAAAAAATGGGACAGCTGAGTCAGAATGCTAGACAGAAGAAATGGATTAGCACTGATTATTTCTGATTATTTCAATCCTCTACATGAGGTAAATGCATTAGAAAACCATGTGATTTTCATATTTAAATATTTGATTTCTGAATCACTACAAGTGATAAGTAATGGAAAAGTGCAGCAGCAGATGTTATTTTATGTTCTGTTTTTGAAGTGGAGACATTCTAAAGAGTACAGGGATTACTGGCATAAAAGAAAATGTTAAATTCCAGTTTCTCTTTCAAGTCTCTACCTCCCAGGAAGCATAAACAGAAATATCATCTTCAGACATTTCCAACCACTATCTCTGTTTCCAAAACTTGACTGTGCGTACCCAATTACCTGCCCACTTCTGTTTCAGTTAACTTGGATGCTAATTATAAAATCATGTACAGTTGAAATATAAACAATGGATTATGGATTAATGGTTTGTAGACCAAGAATTATTGCTGGTTGTTTTTTTTGTTTTTTGTTTTTTTTTTTTTGCTGTTGACAGCCCAGCAACACCTGGAGAACAGGAATCAGGATTTCTTATCTGAAAATTTTACTTTGGAGTCTGTATGTACTAAATCTCTCTATCAGTTACCCAAGTGTGGCTTATGCTAGCAGCCATTTAAAAGTGGCATTTGCTTTTTCTTTTGTGACAAATGAGGGAGAAAGTCAATGTAGAATAGATGCAATAATTTTTTAAATTTATTTTTATATATGCATTTAGTATTTCAGTGGAACTGAATACTTATTGAGCTAAATTATTTATTTGTCTCTCTTTTACAAGCTTTCATTAGTAATCTTTTTTTTTTTTTTAATATTTAGTCTTTTTGGTCACTGCTATACTTACCAAAGCTGTTTTTTCTTTCTGTTTCTATAACTATTGGTTTTGTACTAAGACTATTTCCTTTTAAGCCATTTAAAAAGAACATTTCATCTAGGAGATTCTATATGCTTTGCCTTGAGGCAGATAGAAGTCTCATTTAAGTCTCCTTATGTGGCTCCAAGAGTGCATAAATATATGTCTACATACTTGACAAAAGTGGTAAATAAAGGAACAGAAAAAGAGCAACTTCAAGAAAGCACTTCCTCTCAGGAGCTGGTCTCGGTGTCCCCCTTTGCAGGACTGCACGTGCTAGTAGTAATCATAACACAGGATTTGCCCGAACATATTCCCTGACACAGCCTGACTGAGTAGCAGTCCTATTCTGTGCACATAGCCTGCGGCTCTCTAGCATATATGACCACAGCTCCGCAAGGATCTCTTTCTTAGGATATTTGTTTAATATGCCAGGCTCTTCAGTTTCTGGTCGTAGGTTACTCATCGTCATCTCATCATATATTGCAGAATTGAGCCCAATGAATTCATGTTCTCACTTCCATTAAGGCTCACAACTGATTACCTGTGGTGTAGACGACTCCAGGGCTTCACCGGTGACTCAGTAGTAAAAGAACCTGCCTGTCAGTGCAGGAGACACAGGTTCAATCCCTGGCTCAGGAAGATCCCCTGGAGAAGGAAATGGCAAACCACCCCACTATTCTTGCCTGGGAACCCCATGGACAGAGGAGTCTGGCAGGCTACAGTCCATGGGGTCTTAAGAGCTAGACACACCATAGTGACTAAACAACAACAACAAGACTACCCCAAAGAGGTGACCTCAAATAACCAAAAGTCACCATAAAGAGGAAAAACAAACAAACAACATCAAAACCCTGTAGTACTCGTAACACCTTCTTTTCTCTGTCTTCTATCACACTCTCCACTGAATTCAGAAGGAAGGAAATAATGAAAATGTAGATAATCCCACTTCTATATATTTCTGATCTGGGGTTTCTTAGAAGTGCTGGAATGCACTGAGACCATTGTCTCTGAGAGGAAACTATAGAATAAAGCTCTTTGGTTCTCTTGAGTGCAGTAAAGGTGGTGTTTATTGAGCTTGGCCAGGAAACTATACATTATACAAATCCACAAATTCAGCTAACACTGCACTACCTTTGCAGTGCTATGTTTGTAAGGACATTAAAACCAAAACCTCAGCTGGTATGAGGGCTTTATATCTCCTTTAGACCAATGGATGGTGTGTGTGTGTGTGTGTGTGTGTGTGTGTGTGACTGAGAGGGGAAAGGAGGGAGGGAGAGAGAGAGACAGAATTAGTGTGAAAAGGAGGAATTTGAAAGGCAAAATAAGTGTATTTATAAAATGGGAGAGATAATGGGATTGGGTCAGTGTTTCCATCTCTTTACCCGTGGTACATGTCTGTCAAAATGTATTTTCTTAAGGTTCTCAATTTTCCTTAATTCACATGACTTACACAGACCTTAAAATGGATAATGATGGATCATAATGAAAGACAGAAGGAGAGTCAGACAGGGAAGCAGCTGGAGATGAGAAGTAATGGAAGGGCACCAATCCTCAAAGTGCCGAGGCATTTTAATCACCTCAGACTTGGCCTCAAGTACTAGCACCTTCAGAGACTAATAACTGTGATCCTTAGCAAAAGAAAATTGGGCTTGTGACATCTTGAATAGGGAAAAAAAATGACACTTCTTGTTTTTAGGTACAAATGAGACACTTAGGCAGTCTAGAGCAAGATAGCCCTGTAGGAATTTCCTCAGGGGGTAGGTAATAGATCAATTTACTTTATCACTGACAAGGTCCTAAAACCAGTCTCTTTTTCCATAAAGAACTCATGAGGAGAGCAGTGCCTGAATATACCATTTGGGGTAATTGAAATTGAAGTTCCCTAGCTAAAATCATTTAATAAGGTTTCCTTACAGCCCTTTTAAATTTCAAAAGTTAAAAGGAAGGAAAAAGAAAGATACATTTGGTAATTCAGGGATACCATGTTATCTAAAACATTCGCTTTTAACATTCTACCATTTTTGTTCTCCCCATGTGAAATGGAAAATCAGAGTTCAACAGTCTTTTGGGCTCTCAATGCATTTTCTTTCTCTGTTCTTGATCATCGTGCTGAGTCAGCACCTGCTTAAAGGATGTTTCATTTTGGTAGTTGAGGCAAACACACATATGAATGTTGTAAATTTACCTGATTCTTTCTGGAAACCTAATAGTAATACTAAAGCATACTTAATCTCAATTTAATAACATGAGGCTTTTCTTTACTCTGTAAAGAGTAAAGAAACTGGTACACTAACCTCACGTGATCAAACAATTTCATGGATGAAATGAGTGTGGATGCAATATTGTCTAACTGCTCCAGGTGTGTGTGTGTGTGTGTGTATGTGTGTGTATGAGAGAGACAGAGAGTGTGAGTACATGTATGTGATGTAAAGTGAATGACAGAAAACACACAGAAATTCTGAATAGTAGGCCAAAAGAGTTAACCCAAAGCCTTTCATGTTAGAGACACAAGGAATTCAAATGCCTAGGAGTTAATTAGGAGATACACGAAACAATAAAGAACAGAGATATTTGGTTTGGTACTATTTCTCTGCTTTCACAGTCTAACAATAACTGTTGACTTTCATGTAGAAAAGATTTCTAGGACTGACTCTCCTAAGAGGAATTCTATTGAGCAGACACACTCAGTACAATATTTCACCCCCACCCCATTCATTTCATTGCTAGTACAGGTTTTGCTGCTAACCAACCACAACTGCAACTTTCTTCAGAAGACTGTCCTTGGGTGATACTCTCTGCTTCACCAGAGGCAGCCTGGAGTAGCCTGAGTATGTGAGTTGGTGGGAGGTGGTGGTGACAAAAACTCCAAAATCTTGTTGCCAAAAGCCTTCATGTGGCATCAGGCTGAGGTTAGAGGTCATCTGATATCATGTCTTTACTTAGCTTCTCCCTGCCCTATCCTAATTCCCTTGCTTCCTTTGAGGCTCCTCCTAAGAGCACTCTCTAGATAAATCATTTACCTAAGAATCATGTCTCAGGCTCTGCTTCTAAGAGAGCCAGATCTAAGACAAACAGTTACAAATGATGTTCAAAAATGTTCCTAAATGCCATTTCATGTTCTAAATGTGGACTTTCTGTTCATCAATCATTGAACATGCATTTTAAGAATCTTATCATGGTACTTCCAGACAGCAGTTAAACTTGGATATTAATATTACTTTTCTTGGTAGAGCAAAGTTTTTGCAATTATCTGAATATTTTATTGCTTTTCACCCATACAATTTTATGAGAATTAATAAGAAATTGAAAAATTAAAGTGCACACAATGAAGACAAGGAAAAACAATAAAATTGAAGCAAAGATGAAAATCATTAGAGCTGTACTGAGATGGTGAATCTTTAGCCTCATTCAGAGTAAATCAACATAAGGTATCAGAATGTGACTGATTGTGAAGGAAACAGACAAAACTAAAGGACATGTACAGAAGGCTGGGTGTATAGCACTGGGTGTTTCGTACAAAAGAAAAAGGATTATAGTAATTCTCCTTATTTTAATTTTTTATCTTTGTATCAAGATTTTGTTATGATTTTTATTGGAATAGAACTGACAGTGTTATGTCCGCTCCAGGTGTAGAGCACAGTGAATCTGCCACATGCACATCCACTCCGCTTCAGACCCCCTTCCACACAGGCCGTCACAGAACACCGGACAGAGCTCCCGGTGCCGCACAGTAGGTCCTTGTCAGCTGTTTACTCTATGTATAGCCGTGTGCATTTGTCAACCCCAGTCTTCCAGTTCATCCCTCCCCACCCTTACCCCTGCAACCATAAGTTTACTTGCTCCATCTTTAACTCTATTTCTGTTTTGTAGACAAGTTAGACAAGTGTCTACATTGCTTGGGTGTAGAAGCAAAAAAAAAAGTTACAAATAAACTTAAAAAAATGCCTTTGTGTTTGTTCTATGAGTGCATTATATATGAATGTAGATGACTGCATAGGGATAGGCAATTAAGATTTTTAAGAATGGAAAGGCAAGAAATCCTGTGGAGAGGGAAGGAGAATGAAGAACACCGCAGACCTGGATGCACCACCCAGATCTCCCTTCAAGTACCTGCTACAGGGCATATTGGCAGGCAGCCTCTCTGTCCCATCTTTGGCTCCACCCTAGTGTTCATACTTAGGCCATGCTTTCACTGGGCTACTCCCTGGCAGAGATTGAGCACAGCAGAGGAACCAGGGGTGGGTCATTTCTGCCCAACGCAAGACTCCTCTAACAGACAATCCTTGATCTAGGGATCCCCACCAACCTGGCTGAGGCTTTCTCAGGAAAACACTGCAGTCTGAAGTTCTTCCAAGTTCATCCTTTTTTTTTCCTCTCTCCTTTCACAGATGTCAAACCTGATCATAATTTTAAGAATCTCCCAGTCTTCTCATGATACTTCCTTCTTTATCCTTTACAGTAACTTCCCCTAAGCTTCTCATGCATCTAATCTTTCTTGACAAATACTTCTCCAAACTCCTACATTGATGCAAAGGAGGTGTTTAGGAGTTAATTTAGGAGTTAAAATATGCATCATTTACTCACTGAGTCCTCTCAAAGAAATGCTTCTAAAGCAATTATGCAAGGTAGATTGTGGGCATGTAGTTTTCTGCCATCAAACTAGAAAGCTAACAATTTAAGCAAATAGAACCACCTGGAAAAAAAATCTCTTAATTGGCTATCTGGTGTACACATTTACGTGCGTGTGTGCATGCCAAGTCACTTCAGGCATGTCTGATTCTTTTCGACCCTGTGGACTGTAGTCTGCCAGGTTCCTCAGTCCATGGAATTCTCCAGGGAAGAATACTGGAGTAGGTGGCCATGCCCTCCTCCAGGGGATCTTCCCAGCACAGGCATCAACCCTGTGTCTCCTGCAGCTCCCGCATTGCAGGCGGATTCTTTATTGCTGAGCCACCATGGAAGTCCCATACACCTTCATAACCAACTTAAATTTTAGAACACAAAGCCAGCCTTCAGGAATGGCCAAAATCCAGAACACTGACGACGACAGATGCTGCGCACAACAGGAGCTCTCCTTTTATTGCTGGTGGGAACACAAAATGGTAAGATTTAGCCATCTCGTCCCTTAATACTTATCCAAAGGAGTTGAAAACTCATGTTCACAGTAAAGCCTGCACAGGAATATTTATATCAGCTTTATTTATAATTGCCAAATTATAAACTGGACATAATCAGAATGTTCTGCAATAGGTGAATGAGCAAATTTATTGTGGTACATCCAGACAACAGGATATCGCTCAGCACTAAAAGAATGAACTATCAAATGAGTAAAAGACATGGAGGGAATTAAAATGCCATTATATTACTAAGTAAAAAAAAAAACAAAACTGAAAAGGCTACATACAGTATGACTCCAACCGTATGACATTCTGGAAAAGGAAAAATGTGGAGAAAATAAAGAGATCAATGGTTGCCATTGGTTAGGAAAGGAGAAGGGATGAATAGGTAGATCACAGAGGATTTTAGGGAAGTGAAACATTTCTGTATGATACTATAATGGTGAGTATGTGTCATTATAAATTTGTCCAAACTCATAGAATATACAATACCAAAGGTGAAGTGTAACATGAACTGTGGACTTTGGGTAATTATGACGTGTCAGTGTAGATCCATTAATTCTAACAAATGTTCCACTTTGATTGGAATGTTTATAATGGGGGAGGTTATGCATGTGCATGGGCTTCCCTGGTGTTTCAGACAGTAAAGAATCTGCTTGAAATGCAGGAGATCCCAGTTTGATCCCTAGGTGGGGAAGATCCCCTGAAGAAGGGAATGGCTACCCACTTCAGTATTTCTGCTTGGAGAATTCCATCAACAGAAGAGTCTGGCCGGATTGGAAAGAGTCAGACGTGACTGAATCACTAACACTTTCATTTTCACATCCATGTGTATGGGCAGGGTTTATATGAGAACTCTCTGAATTTTCTACTCAATTATCCTATGAACCTAAAACTGCTCTAAAAAGTAAATTCTATTAATAGTGTTAAGAAGAAAAAAAAAAAAAAACAGGGCTCTGACCACAAAAGAATGAGCCTTCAGATGGTAAGAACTCATATTTGAATTCCATGTGCTTTGGGCGATCCATTTTATCCCCCAGAGCTTTAGTTTCCTTAACTATAAAATTAGATACAGAAGTGTTTATATTGCAAATATATTGGAAAGATACAACTAAAAGACTTAATGCATATGGAAATGCATAATAAAGAATAAATAGTTTTCCCCCAGCTAAACACTTGACTATCTGACCTCATTAACAGAAAATCTGTAGGTCACTGTACATACTTCACAATTAATGGAGGTAGGAGAATAGAGAAAAGAGGGGGGAGGTGGATGAGAGAGGGAATGAGAGAGAGAGAGAAAGAAAGAAAGAAGAGGAAAGGGGAAACATTTGAACATACAGAAAAGATATTTTTCTGTGTTAACACAGCCAATGCTTTTCTCCCTTATCTCTGAATCCCAAGCAATCTGGCTGCAAAGGTGAATATATATTTTGTGTTTTCTTTCCAATTTTCGGACTAGGAAAAAGAAGTGATAACTAAAAAGAAAAAAGATTTTTTTCTTAATATTTTTTTCTTAAGCTAAGCTATAAATGAAAAAGCAGGAACTACAAGTTCTAATACTAACTCTCTGATAGATTTATCACATTTCCTTATGGTACTGAAACCCCTAAATCTGGCTGAGAGGTGTCAGTAACTTGCTGTGACATTCTGGGTTTAAATATTTTAAAAGGCAATGGTTCATATAGCAAAGCCTCAGGGAAATGTAGAGACCTCATAGAGGAGACCAGAAGCGCTTTAGGCAGGGACATGGAAAAGGAAATTAAAAAGGAGGTGGAAGCTTTTAGAACAGAATAGATTAGAGGGTAAGAAACTGAAGGCTTTTGAGGTCAATGGTAATAAACAGTGGAGGGCACCACCTCTTGCCTTCAGTTGAAGCTTCATTTCCCAGGTGCTGGGAGTGGTGGTAGCCCAAAACTCTTAGCTAAGACAGCCAACTTCACCCAAGGTCAGGCCTCTCTAAGGGTCAGTAGAGGACACCACATGCATGGTTGACTTGACCTTACCTGGGATGAATCTGAAGGGCCACCCCAGCTTCACAGCTCTCCTAGGAATTGCTGAGGCCTTGGTCACATCCGCATTGCAGTTCATTGTCTCTGGTTGATTATTCCTGCTTCCAGTATGCCCACAGAGGTGTTGATCTTAAGAATGTTTCCCATTAAACTTGCTGCATGCAAATCTCTGTCTTAACCTCTTCTTTAAGGAAATCTAACCTGAGACATTAGTGTTGAAAAGCATCAAACGATGGAATGAATGATTTCAACTGATTGTCACAGTTGTGACAAGAATATATGTAAGAGAAAACAGATTTAATCAGATTTCCTGCAGCAGAAGATGGCAGTCACTACTGCACTAGTAGCTGAGCCCCTTTAAGGACACATTTTTTTCAGTTTGAAGCAAAAATATATCCTGGGGCCTATATAAAAAAGCATTCCCTTATTCAGATCAATGGGGCTGAATAAAGAATGTACCCTATATTTGAAAATGAATTTAAATAACATAATTTAATGAATAAAACATGGATAACAGTACAAAAATATACTTAAGGGAAAGGCTGTCCTAGACCATGTCATGAAAGGCAGACTGCTTACTAGCCAGTCAAAATTGGATAAAATTACCCTGGACAATTGGAAGTCACTGGAACAAATGCTTTCTGTTCTGTTTATAAACAATGATTGTGTTTATTCTGGTGGCTTCTGATTGTCCAGGGGCTTCCCAGGTAGCTCAAATGGTAAAGAATCTGCAATGCAGGAGACCCGGTTCAATCCCTGGGCTGGGAAGATCCCTTGGAGGGGGGCATGGCAACCCACTCCAGTATTCTTGCCTGGAGAATCCCATGGACAGAGGGTCTTGTTGGACTACAGCCCATGGCATCACAAAGAGTCGGACATGACTGAGTGAATAACACTTTCACTTCACTTTCCAATTGCCCGGGGTAATTTTTCTAATTTTTAAGTCTGCACGTTATTTAGCAACAACTGTTTTCTGGGTTGCAAATGCAACGTTTATGTTCTTCTCTATGTTATATTACAAAAACTTCATTTAATTCCCTCAGCTGATCCTTCTCCCTTCCCCATTATTGAAAACAATTAAAACAACATTTGACCTTTACTGCCATTTGCTAATTTCTACTGACAATATATATTTCTATTTTTCCTTTGGTTTTTAAAGCTTGCTTAAAATAAGGATATAGAATGCCCCTTCAGATTTGGTCCTCTATGCTTGTCTTCTATTCTTTATTACAGTTTGCTAATATTTTAGTTCAAATGGAATTCCCATACTGTGGTAAGATATCAGGGGCCTAAAGCAGTGAAAGTGTGATATGTTAAAGACTGTCTTCCCTCCAAGAAAATCATAATAATTAGTAAATCACAAATAAAACTATGCACAACATCAGACATGATACTCTATATTCAATGCCTTTGAAAATTTCAACTTTGAAATTTCAACTTCATCAGTCTCAGCACAGATCTTGGGTTTATCATAGGCTTCAGCTGACAATTATTTCTCTATTTCTCTTGTATTAGGCTCCCTCCTAGCTCAGTTGGTAAAGAATCTGTCTGCAATACAGGAAACCCAGGTTCAATTCTTGAGATGGGAAGATCTCCTGGAGAAGGAAATGGCAACCCACACCAGTATTTTTGCCTGGAGAATCCCATGGACAGAGGAGCCTGGCAGGCTACAGTCCATGGGGTCGCAATGTGTCCGACACAACCTAGCAACTAAACCACCACCACTCCTACTTTCAGAATGGTCCTTTGGCTGATTGATATCATTTCATAACACTCGAAAACAAAAGAGATAATCTGTTGAGTTTTTTTTTTTTCCTTAGACTTCAAACTCATAAAAAATAGCACAAGTAAGCAAAAATGATGTTCAAGGGAGTGGAAGAAAGACAGATTGGAAAATGAGATGACACCAGTACTAAAATTAATTGTCATTGAATGTCATCAATTTTTAAATGCAATTTTACCACTTATTAAATAATTCACATTAAGTATTTGGGTCCAAAATATGGAATATGAGAGGAGCTAGTATGTAACTTTTCTTCAAAAAGGAGTGTTGCTGGCACTAAGTAAAATAAATTTTGAAAAGTTACATAATTTTTAGGGATTAGCAACCTCTCCCTGCAAAAATGGCCATTAGAACAAATGCCTATCCCTTGACATTGATAACTGGTCTGTGTGCATGCTCAGTCATTCAGTCATGTCTGACTTCTTGCTACTCTTTGCCAGGCACATCTGTCCATGGAATTTTCCAGGCAGAAATACTGGAATGGGTTGCCAATTCCTACTCCAAGGCATCTTTCCCACCCAGGGATCAAATGCTCATCTTCAAAGATTCCTGCATTGGTAGGTGGATTCTTTACCACTGCACCACCTGAGAAGCCCTTACAGTTAGTCTAGCAGCTTCTTAGAACTGACTTGTACTTTTTTTAGACACAGAAGAACTTCTTTAAGAAGGAGAAGCAACATATAGACGTAAGTCTGGCCTATGTGAGAGATGTGGTTTTGTTCCTTGGACAAATGCAGCATATACTTATATTTATTGGGTACTTTTAAGTTAATGCATTTGATCCTCCTAACTACCCTTAGAGAAAAGTACCATTTCCTTATTGTATAAATGAGGAATCAGATACTTGGAGGTACAACATAGCCTGCCCAAAGTTACAGAGTTGTTAATTGTCAGAACTGACATTTACACTCAGGCTGTCTCACTCTAAAGCCCATTCTTTGAAAATATACTGCAAAGGCAAAAAAGAAGGAGGGGCGAAAACACATGCCATATTAAATAGAAGGTCAAGGGGGCACCTGGAACATTCACTAACCTGAGTTCTCATTTGTAATAGGGGAAAGAAATCAATAGATATTGCTTTATTATCTAGTCTCTTATATCCCCCAAAGGTTGTAAGCTCCATTAAATAGGAAATCGTATCTACTGTAACCTGCACAGAACCTGGAACATGAGAAATAATCAATACACATATATCTGATGAATGAACAAACTAGAAAAAGAGAAATACTACCATAAAATCCTGAAATTTTATCCTTTGCCTCCCATTTTATACTTTTGTGTATAACATTCCCCCTATTGGCAGAAGCATGTGTTGTCTCAGGAACAGTTTTGATTATAAACATGAATGCCAAAAGAAATCAATGTTCATTTTAAGACTTCCAAATGAGGCCCCTGAAGCCCAAAATTACAATAAGAACTTTGAGGGAAAAGTATTTTTTGAGACTTGAAAAATAAAGTCCTAGCATAATTGATTTTCCTGTAACACTGAGAGTCCTTTCAAGATTGAGCTATGTGGAAAATCTTCAGAACTTGAATCAGACAGAAAAAGAAGAAAGCAAGAATAAAAGGAAGTTAACATATATAGAAGGTAGACTGAAGAGTTTTAATACACGTATAATTAAAATCTCAGTCTAAAATAATGAAAAAGGAAGGAAGGAAGGGAGAAAGGAAAGATGGAAGGGAGGACAAGAGGGAGGGAGGGAGAAAGGAAGGAAGGAAGCAAGTAAGAAAGGAAAGAAGGCATTATTCAGTTCTAATGGCTGGAATGTTTCCTATACAGATCAGAAACACCAATACTTACATACAAGAAGACAAGAAAATCTCGTCTATGATAAACTAAAAAAAGAAGCTTCACTCAGATACATAACAAGAGAAACTAAAGAACATCCAACACAGATGGGAAAATCCTACAATCAGCTAATGTGAAAATATCAGTTATCTCTAGAGGAAAACTATTAAATTGGCAGCTGATATCACTGCAGCAACATTGGAAACAGAAAAAAAAAAAAAGAATGACATTTTCAATATGCTAAGAGAAAATAACTGTCAAGTTAGAATTCTAAATTCACGAAACTAATTTTCAACAAGAAGAGCCAAATTGTAATTTTTTCTACCATCAGAGATACACCATAATACGGTATGCAGAGCCAAGAAAATGGTAAACATGTGGATCAAGCTAAGCATATCAGAATAGCATAAAATAACTACAACTTGAGACCCTTAATGTCAATTTGAAGCTTCAAAATCATGTTTTAAACTTATTTTATCAGGTCATAGGTATATTTCCCATTACCACAGATTAAGTGACTTAATCCAAATTTATTATATTGCAGTTCTGCTTGGTCTTGGGCTAAAATCAAACTGTGAGTAAGCCTGTGTTCCTACTGAAAGCTCTAGGGACGGTCTAGGGAATAATTCATTCCCTTGCTTTTTTGATCCAGAAGCCCTCTTGAGGTCTAGCAATCGCCTTCCTTCTTTGGCTTCTTGTATCCTCACTCCTCCATTCAAAACCAGAAAGGTTGGGGTGAATCTCACGCCATCTCTCTGGTTCTCTGGTTCTCCCTCTTCTGATTTCCTCTTCCACTTACAAGGGCTCTTGCAATTACCCTGAGCCCATCTGGATAATCAAAAATAATCTTTCCATTTTAAGGTCAGCTGATTAGCAAACTTAATTCCACCTGCAACCTGAATTTCTCTTTCCATATAAAATATCATATTCACAGATTCCAGGGATTAGGATGTGAACTTCCTTAGGGGGATGTAATTATGCCACGACATTTGGCTTCTAATTATCTTTGCCAGCTTTTAATATACAGTAAAGCAGGTCCAATCATGTAGAAATTACATATTAACATAAACTGACTAGAAACTAATTATTTTTAAAATCACAAAAGCACTACTGACAAAGTAATCAATAAACAGAAAACAGACAACAGGTTTGAAGATTGTTTGGTAGTTTCTCATAAACATAAATATATACCTACTCTGTGGCCCAGTAAATTCCAGTCCTAGGTACTTCCCTAAGAGAAATGACAACATATGTTCACAGAAAGACTTATACATGAATGCTCATAGCAGCTTTATTTATAGCATCCTAAAGCTGGAAACAGCCCAAATGTTCATGAACAGAAATATAGACAAATTGTGGTTATATTCAGAAAAAAGGAATAAATTACTCATGTATGCAACCACATGGGTGAATCACAAAATCATTATATTCAGTGAAAGAAGCCACATAAATAGACAAAAAGGGAATCCATACTACAGGATTTATTTGCATGCAGTCCTAGAACAGGTGTAATCATACATAATAGAAGTCAGAAGGTGTTAGACCTATGGCAAAGTGGAAATTGACTGAAAAGGGGCAAGAGGGAAATTTTTGGAGTGTCTGGGTAGTGGTTACACAGGCATATACAACTGTGAAAACTTATTGAACTTAAGAACTGTACGGTCTTAATACCTAACAAAGCTCCCTTGTAACTATTCAGATAGCATCTGAGTAATTTCAAACTACAGCTGTCCAGTACTGATGGCTTTTAGTTCCTTTGCTGTTAAATTTATTCTCAGACATTTTCACTCTTGTTAAAATTACTTTTAGGGTGTCATTAAAAAGCTTCATTTATTTAGGGGTCTAAACAAAGTAACCAAACACATATATTGTCTGAATTTAAATACTCTCCTCTAACTGTTTCCCAGGTACAACTATCCTTGACCTTCTCATATGGGCTGATATTTTACGTATTTCTTTTCCAAATTTATAATCCACAATGACTACATTTGATATTACTATAAGAGAGGAGTGCATTATAACAGGTTCATTACTTCTGAAAAAGTGTATAGCTATTTCTCATTAATTAGAATGACGTAAGATTAAATAATAATAGTCCAATTCTTGATAATTTCTATTCTTATAATTGATATCATCAAACAAATGAATCTGAGAACAATGAATATTTCCAATTAGACTTTTTTCAGTCTTATTTACATTCAATTTTCCCTCATAAAATTTTAAATTCAATCAATTTTTATTTATTGAAAGTATATCTGTAAGCTCACACTAATTAGATCTGAAGTACAAAATTTAATTATATAAAGTAGGTCAAGTTAAACTCATTTGTCAAGCTTCAAATTATAAGTAACTTTCAGATAGTTTATTATCATACACTGCATTTCATCAAACTCTCTGTATAAGTGACTTTTAATAAACTAAGTGCCTTAAACATCACATTTTCTTAACTTTATCAATACCTAGAACATTATCTCACTTATTTTGTTCAAAACTAAGGATGACATGCCGCTTTATTTATCTCACTACTGATTGTAAAAAAAGAAAAGTACCTTTCAAAATAAAAAATTCCAAATAAATGCTGATTTTTCCAACTTTAACTCATTTTTTCTATTTCATTTCATTTTTTATAACATTTAATATCTTCCGGAGTCATACATTTAGTTTTTAACTTTCAGATAAATTTAGAAAGATCTATTATCCTCAATTTGCTAAAGAACTATTAAAGAAACAAACACTCATTTTCTTAAGGTCCAGTTCATCCCCATAAGCACACACACAGGTAAACAAACTAAAGAGTGAGCATATGCATACATGTTTTGTTGCTGCCCTGGTGGCTCAGACAGTAAAGAGTCTGCCTGCAACGCAGGAGACCTGGGTTCGATCCCTGGATCAGGAAGATGCCCTGGAGAAGGAAATGGCAACCCACTTCAGTATTCTTGTCTGAAAATCGTATGGACAGAGGATCCTGGCAGACTATAGTCCACAGGGTCACAAAGAGTTAGATACAACCCAGCAACTAACACTTTGTTGCTTTGGGTCCATGACAAAAGTAAAAAATATATAGTCTTAAAATGACATATATTTGTATGTGGCTATACTATCTTTCCACATAAAATATATTTTGTACACAGAGTTCAGTGATGTTTGTTGAATTGAGCTGCTTTTCCATTACTACCCATGCATATATTTATTTTAGATGATACTAAATTTAAAAACATTAAAAAGTCTTCTTCAGATTGAGGGATTACTTATTTGCTAGAGGAAGGATACTGAGTTCCTCAGGGAAATACAAACTCACAAGTCTATTTTCTTTGCTATCCAATATGGTATTTTCTGGAATATTTTCTAGATCTGTACAATCTTGGTCAGTAGACTTAGACTCAGCTGTTATTAGGAAGGATTCATACTCTGTCTGGGGAAAACTAGCTTAAATTTGCATATTACAGAAAAGCGTTTATAGCTGATTCAACTGTTAGCACAAGTTTCTTTAGGATTCAAAAAAGTTTATAAAAATTATTTCATGGATACTATATATTCTACTTTGCTAATTAAATTTCTTCTAAGTCATACTTAGCTCCTTTTTCTCATTGGGAACATTACTTTTATTTAAACAAATTGAATTTATTTACTCCCAAATTCACTTAACTAAGCCTTATTTGTCTCTCTTAGAATTTCTTTACTTATCCTATCACTACTGAGAATCAATACAGTTGAAATTATACTCATTGTTCAAGGGCAATACCACTTTGACTTAACGTTTGCATGCAAAAGCAAAAGAGCAAAAACACTTGTTATAGCTTGATGATAAGCTGTGAGGTGATATTTTATTGCAGTTTTGGTTTGCATGTCACTGATGATTGGTGATATTGAGCACCTTTTCATGTACTTGTTAGTAATTTATATGACTTCTTTGGAAATATATGTGCTTAGGTCCCTTGCCCCAAATTTAATCCATTTTGAGTCAATTTTTAAATATATGAGATGTGTTCAATTTCAATTTTTTGCATGCAGATATCCAATTTTTCTTACACAATTTATTGAGGCTATTATCATTTCCCCATTTTGTGTTCCTGGCATCTTTGTCAAAGATCAGTTGATCAAAAGTGCATGGATTTATTCCTTAAACAGGTCTTTAAAACTTTCTTTTTAACTACAATTAAAGAGAAATACTTGAAACTGAACATGACTATGGACATGAGCTTGAGTAAAGTCCAGGAGATGGTGTGCTGCAGTCCATGGGGTCACAAAGAGGTGGACAGGACTTAACAGCTGAACAACAATCCCTAAAAGTATTTCAGGACTAATACTGGGCAGAAAGGTAAAAAAACACAACTTTCAGAGAATTATACCTAAACAAGGCATGCTAATTGTGCAACAGTTAGAACTGGACATGGAACAACAGACTGGTTACAAATAGAAAAAGGAGAACATCAAGGCTGTATATTGTCACCCTGCTTATTTAACTTATATGCAGAATACATCATGAGGAACGCTGGGCTGGAGGAAGTACAAGCTGGAATCAAGATTACCAGGAGAAATAGCAATAACCTCAGATATGGAGATGACACCACCCTTATGGCAGACAGTGAAGAAGAACTAAAGAGCCTCTTGATGAAAATGAAAGGCGAGAGTGAAAAAGTTGGCTTAAAGCTCAACATTCAGAAAACTAAGATCATAGCATCAGGTCCCATCACTTCATGGCAAATAGATGGGGAAACAGTGGAAACAGTGGCTGACTTTATTTTTCTGGGCTCCAAAATCACTGCAGATGGTGACTGCAGCTATGAAATTAAAAGACACTTACTCCTTGGAAGAAAAGTTATGACAAACCTAGGCAGCATATTAAAAAGCAGAGACATTACTCTGTCAACAAAGGTCTGCCTAGTCAAGGCTATGGTTTTCCAGTAGTCACGTATGGATGTGAGAGTTGGAGTATAAAGAAAGCTGAGCACCAAAGAATTGATGCTTTTGAACTGTGGTGTTGGAGAAGACTCTTGAGAGCCCCTTAGACTGCAAGGAGATCTAACCAGTCCATCCTAAAGGAGATCAGGCCTGGGTGTTCATTGGTAGAACTGATGTTGAAGCTGAAACTCCAATACTTTGGCCACCTAATGCGAAGAGCTGACTCATTTGAAAAGACCCTGATGCTGGGAAAGATTGAAGGCAGGAGGAGAAGGGGACGACAGAGGATGAGATGGTTGGATGGCATCACCAACTCAACGGACATGGGTTTGGGTGGACTCCGCAAGTTGGTGATGGACAGGGAGGCCTGGCGTGCTGCTGTTCATGGAGTCGCAAAGAGTCGGACACGACCGAGCGACTGAACTGAACTGAACTGAATTGAATTGTAGGTATGCCACATTTACCTAAATTAATTTTCTAAAAAATATACAGAAAACTATTTTCACTTTTTTTTTTTTAAACTGTCTTGGGTGAAACCTCTAGAGCTCAAATGTTATTGCTCTTAGAAATTTTTATACTTTTGCAACTGATGACAGAAGCACTAACTACCCCCCAAAGCCTTTCTTTATAACATTTTCTTTTCAATTCTTAATTCCTAAAGGATTTATGTGGTTTATACAGCCATTGATATTTCTGAAGACATTCCTAAAGGTGACTGTAGTGACAATAAAAGATTTGTTTTTACTTTGTGATTCTAATTTATGTGCTTTTCAAGTCAATGAATTTAATTTGTATGTCTTTCTCTATTCTCTTTTTTCTCTTATCAATTATCAAGCATAATTTCAAGAAAAATACTAAGAAATATTTTTCATACTTTAAACTCCTCAGATGATTTAAAAGAAACACTTAATTCCTGAGTGGGTTTTTGAAAATTAACCAATTCAATTTAAGACATAAATTCAACAAACAAACTAGATCAATGAATCTGTATATAGGGTAAGCTTTTGCCTAAAAATTTCCTTTAAAAATCATGTGCCTGCCTGTATTTTTTTCATTCAGAGAACCAGCAATCCTTTAGGAAAAAATGGCTCATGTAACTTAATGACAGGTCATCATAAACTTATCAAAAATACCGAGTTTTCCTGAGAAATGGACTATAGAAGTCCAGTCTCAGTTTTCATTTTTAGAAAAAAAACATGAAAAAAATTTAATAACACCTTTACTTTAAGCAGTTTAATTGATGTACTATTTTGATTACATGAGGATTCTTTAGAACTGAGAGATCTTCATCCACTCAACCCTTAAATTTTAAATGCTTACTGAATGCCAACTGTGAGCAAACCATCATAAGTATATACACGTTCTTTAACCCCTGGAATAACAATTCACTGGAGTAAGTTAGGTAGGAACTGTGTGTTTTAAAAAATATAGAACTCTGTTTATTATTCACCCTGTCAAACATGAAAAATATTTACCCCATAGAGTATTACAAGTAAATACTTCCTTGGGTTTAGAAGTCTAAATTCTGGTAGGCTATGCAGAAAATGAAGAAATGTATAGCTTCACTTCATTATACACTATGTAAAAATGTGTATATCTTGACAGAGAGATGAGAGTTGGAGTGATGGTATTCAACACAGTTTCCTGTGTGCTTTAAATTGCAACATAAGGGAAATAAATATTGCACACAATTCTTTCGGGAAGAAAGATAAGGGGACTTGATTCCATAATACAGCACTTTTCTTGAAGCTAAATTTAAAAGACCTAAGGCAGACAAAAAGGGAGAGATGTGTAGGGAATACAAATGAAGCAAATCCTGGTTTTATAAAATGATATTTAAGAGAGAAAGTGCAGTGCCATGTCCTCAGATTCAAGTTAAGAAGCATCTATGCACATTTCTGCCTTTTTTATTTTTCAAGAGAAAGGGTTACATGCCAGAAAGCTGACAATAGAAGTGTTTGGAAATTCAGTGCTTTTATCTTGAAAATAATATCTAAGAGAAATGGAAAGACTGAATTTTTTATCCTCACAAAAGCAAATTCAAAAGATTATTACTTTTTATCCTCTTGGTGATACTACCAAAGGGTTTAATTTCCCTCAAAAAACTCACCCTTTAAATTTGTGACTTAAGAGAATGAGAATCTGAAAGCCCACAGGTGGTAGTTTTAAAGTTCTTCTTACTCTTATTCATAAACTGCTAAAAACTAAAATCTGGAGAAGGGGGCTCATACACAAAAAACCCATAATGCTCAGTGCTAGGAAAGGAGGTAGCCCCAAATCAGCTACTGTAGCATCCTTATCACTATTTTCAAATAATAGGATTGCATTGAATATCATTTTTCCTTTCCATTACACTCTAAGAAATTTACTATGAGATCATTTGACTAGAAAGCAAGCAGCTCACTAACACAGGATATATAATCTCCCTCAAAGATAGTGAGATCCCATCAGTGATCTGCAGTGTCTCAGCCTTTTGTTCATATCTGAGGTCTTTAAAAAATTCAGTCTTGAAGGGGTCAATTTGCTTTCAAGTGTGTTTTCTCTATACCTGGACACTGATTTATAAATCAGAGTGTTTAAAGCTTTGAAAGAAGAGAGGACTCTTCTACCATTTTCTTTTCTTTCATTTCTGATCACTATTCTGCCATGAAAAATGCTTTTATCCAGTCCTTTGTAGTTGAGATGTTTGGGTAATGGAGATAGCCAGGCAGTCAGATAGGTTGAAGGTTGAGGTTTAGTTAAGAGTGTGTGTGTGTGTGTGTGTGTGTGTGTGTGTGTGTGTGTGTGTGTGTTCAGGGGATGGGGGGAGGGGGGAGGAGGTTGCTTGTGGAGAAACACTTTTTAGCACAATTATCTAATAAGTCTAATATTTACTATGTTTGTTGAATCATTGTTTCAGGAAAACATTTGCCCCCATCTGACTTTATACATTTCTTGTCATCTTATTATCTTGTCTTTATTTCTATAATTATCACACGTGTGATAATGATAGCCAACACTTATCTATAACTTTCTGAGTAGTGTTTTCAGTATATATACATTATCTCACTTAAGACCCATAGTAGTCCATAAGCTACATACTAGTGCTGATACCAATTTCATAAATGAAGAAACAGTTCAATAGCTTGCTCAAGGTTTCAAAGCCAGTCAGTAGGTGAAGCCATTATTTCAATCCAGCCAAAGTTTCACGTGTGTGTGTTGGTCGGGTCCAAATCTTTATGACCCCATGGACTATGGCCCTTCAGGCTCCTCTGTCCATGGGATTTTCCAGGCAAGAATACTGGAGTGGATTGCCATTTACTTCTCCAGGGATTTTCCCAACCCAGGTCTCTCCCATTGCAGACAGATTCTTTACCATCTGAGTGACCAGGGAATCCCAGAAAGTTTTAACTGCTGAAACATTCTGCCTTTTGATTCCTTTAGCATTTTATATCTATATCTTAAGTGTTGTTCTTTGACTAGCACTGTCTCCCTCTTCCTTCCTTCCAGAAATATGTACATATTTACATGTGTGTATACATATATCTATGTATGTGTTAATATATTAATAATTGGCAAATAATTTTCTTAGGAAGAGAAAAATTCTTTATGTGTATATAGAGTCATCTTGTAGGCCTGTCCAATGTCTGTAATGAGAATAACTGTTTCTCACAAGAAGTAAAGGAGTCGTTAACTGTTCTGAATTATTTTGACATTAAGAAAGAAGAGATGGCAGAAGAGGGAGTTGGAGGATGTAAAAAAGTGAGATTGTGGACTACCCAATTTGCACAATATGAATTTGCACAACAGGTCCCTTCCAAAACGTTCAATAAAGTTTTAAAAAAATCTCAAGGCAAGCAGATTCTAGTGTAAGTTGATGAAGTAGCTGACTACCCATCAATGGTTCTACTGTAAAAGGCATCAACAACAGGACCTGGAGCAAAAAGCCAGAGAAAAGCATGAGACAGTATGTCTTTAAACTTTGCAGAGGGCTTTTGCTTTTCAAACATCAATAGAGTAGGGTTTGGGCCAAGTTTAAATACATCTTCAAAGATTTCCCATCCCAGAATAATATCTTAACATCTTATTTCCTCACTTCGTCCATTCCTTCCTGCCTGCATTTTTTCTCATTCTCCTCTCTTTTACTCCCACTTTTCCTTATATTCTTTCTTCCCTCTTTCTCCCCATCCTTCCTCATCGTTCCTCCTTCCTCCCCCTTTTCTTAGTCTTTCCCTTCTTCTCCCTCCCTCCCCCTTCTTTTTCTCTCTATTCCTTCTCTATCTAGTTTAATGAATCCTTTCAATTGCTTCCATAAATATATAAAATGTAACTAAAACAGCAAATAGACATTAAAAGCAAAGTTGAAAAAACACCCAGTCAATCAGAAAACAAGACAAAGGTTAATAGGATCCACAGATATGTAAATAATAGAAAATATTTTTAGGTAGTTATGTTTAAGTTGGCTATAAATTTTAATGTGAGCTTCCTCTTGGATAAAACAATGAAGAGAAATAAGTGCTTACAAGATGCATATTGAACATAAGCAAATTTACTTATTGGAATGCTTTTTTTTTTGTTATTTCCCCAATAGCTTGTTTGTTTATGGAGTGTTACAAAGTTTTCCTGTTTGTTTATGTGACACAGTGTAAACCTAATGCTTTTCCAGTTTTAGGATGTTTTGCCAAGTTGGCCAAGGTGACTAGCCTCTTCCAATTTCGAGGAAAATCTTCATCCTCATATATATCCTAGCCTATCCCTGATTCCAGGGTCAGGAAGGGCAGATACTCTCATTGTTGGCAAACTTTAAGACTTTGAGACAGTTACACTGTTTAGCTTGTTTCCTAGAGTGGGTTACCACAGTTTCATCTATTGAGTTTTAAGAATGCAATGAACTGAAAGTCCATTCATTCCTCTGGTAAATCTTGTTGATATTTTTAAGCCATTTCCCGTGTTGCGGTTCTTTACTAGAAAATATTTCTCTCCATGGCAAACATAACACTGGAAGAGCAAATGTCAGCTTTTTATTACAGTGAATTTCTAGGTCCTCAAGCTACAACTGGAAATAAAAAAAGCATATTGTTTTAGATATTTAATGGCAGAAATAGTCATACATAGTGTAAAAGTTCAGTAAGAAATGAACTCCATCAATATTTTTTACAAAAGAAACAAAATTTAGAATCTCACATGAGCTTTCTGTAAAGCGATTACACTTGAGTGCTAGGTAATATTGCCAGCACAGCACTTTTTGATGGTTTATGGGAATTCTCTACAATCTTAAATTCTTTTAACTAAATTGCACTTCAAAGTTTCATTCATATCCTGTAAAAATGATATAGTTAAGTTTTCAACAGGGAATGAATTATTCATTACAGCAGATAATGGTGTTAGGGCTCAACCAAGGAGCTATAACATTAGCATAAAGAATTCCCTATGCAACATTAATTGTTAAAACTGAAAATATAGAGCACAAAAGATATTGAGTCAGAGATCTTTTTTGTTAAATTAAATAAACAGAAATCTTTTATGATAACCATTGCATCATACTTTTAATCATGCTACTTGGGGATTTATAAACCATTTGATCTTTCTTATTAATAATATTAGTGCAAGAAATACACTTCTATGCAGGCTTAATGATAGTTTAGAGTGAAGGTTTGGGGTGTTTTTCTTTTTTTTTGTCTTATGAAAATTCCACAAATACATTGTTTGAAGTAAAAAAGTAGTCTCTGTATCTGTGTAACATTTCATTCATTTTGTTCTTGAAAGATGTTGATTTGTGAATGATGGCTTATAAATGCATTGATTGAAATTTATAAGTGAAACAATCTCAAATAGTATTTTATTCAATAAAGGCATCTTGATTGAAGCATATACAATGAATCACTGACTATGTAATATGTATATATAATGTGTGCTAGATAAAACATTAGACAGTGTGAGAGATAGACAGGTAAATATGACATTATTTAAGAAAACCACTACTTATTTGAGGAGAAAGATTATGAAAAGTGGAGGCAAATTTCAAGGTGACAGATCAGCTTCCAAGCTTACTCACTTAGTTATTGGCAAGCTTCAGAGGAAAAGAGCAAGAAAAAGAGACAGAGAGTGAGAGAGAGAGGAGAGAGGGATCCCAAGATGGGAGTCACAATCTTTTTATAACCTAATACTGAAAGCAACATCCTGTAAGTACGAGAGTATCCTATTTGTGAGAAGTGAGTCAGTCCAACCCACACTAATGAAGAGAGGATTACACAAAACTGTGAATACCCAGAGATAAGGATTGTTGGAAGTCATCTTAGAGGTTACCCTCTTAGGCTTATATATTTTACCAGCTCTTGCAAGTGAGAGTGTTAATTATGTCAGATTTCCCTAAATACCAAGGGAAAATAAACAGAAGGTGAAAGCAGATAATGCAATAAGCATAAAAGTAAACAAACAAAAAACTAAAGCTCATGAAGTCTCTGGGAAATTCCCATTCTGACCACTTATTTCATGGCTCAGATGGTAAAACATCTGTAGGCAATGCAGGAGACCTCGGTTCAATCCCTGGGTTGGGAAGATCCCCTGGAGAAGGAAATGGCAGCGCACTTCAGTATTCTTGCCTGGAAAATTCCATGGACCGCAGAGCTTGGTAGGCTACTGTCCATGGGGTTGCAAAGAGTTGGACACGACTGAGGGACTTCACTTTCACTTTTCATTTAACCCAAGAGAAGGCGTTTTTAGCCACTGAAGGAATGTAGTTCCTCTTTGTGAACTGATATGATGCCAGATTATTTTAATTTAATGCAGCAACGTGGAAAGAGAAAGGTGGTCAAATTCAAAACTGTTAATTAGTTTATGTTCTTCTGAAGACTCTCCATCCACCTTGAGATTCTGGAGCTTTTTATTATGGAAAATTATTTTTCCTTCTAAGAGAGCTATTTGATGAAACAGAAACAGCAGCAAATTTGGATTTAGAAAACCTGACTTCTAAATCTGCCTCTGCCTCTTACAAGCTGTGTACCTTAGACTACTCACATGACATTTTTATGTTTAATTTTCTCAATTATAAAATGGATGGGATGCAAAATGATTAAGTACTATGACCACTGTACATGCCAAAAGCAATGGGATCTCAGAGAGAGAAAGAGAGGATCATGAGTGAGGGTTGTGGGATGAGTGTGGGGCTCCAGAAATGTCGGGAAAGCTAGACCAGCAGTTGTGGAAATGAAATACAGAGCCAACTAGATATGGGAGAGGATGGATAAGGTTCCTGCTAAGGCTGAGTGACATGGATTTGTGGTGGAGCCAAAGAGAACCACTTCTTGGTAGCTTTCTGCAGCTTGTTCATTGGGCTGGAAGCAAGAGTACTGATTGATTGTAAACAGTGAGATCTGCCTAGAGTTAGGATTTGTAGGAAGGGGGCAACTGGAGATCAAGGAAGCATGATAATCTAGGGTGTTATTATGGGAAAAAGTAGTTCTTGGTAGTCTTTCCAACTGCCATCAATATATTTTGAATAGAGAACTCTCTAAAATTACAGAGAGACACTGCTCAAAGAGGCCTCATGTCAAAAAATATGGTCTCTGTGTCAAGACATCTGCTCTCTGTTCCTATTTATGGCTCATTTAACACAGGGAATATCATTTGGATTTTATTGATATAGGAAACCTAAGTGGCTGAAAAAGCACTCAACCAGCTACAGGAAGAAGTATAATCTTTGCTCAATCTCTCTGTGGTGTCTGACTCTGCAACCCCATAGAGCCTACAAGTCTCTGCTGTCCATTGAATTTTCCAGGCAAGAATACTAAAGTCGGTTGCCATTTTCTCCTCCAGGGGATCTTCCAGACCCAGGAAATGAACCTGCATCTCCTGCGTGTCCTGCATTGGCAGGCATATTCTTTACCACTGAGCCACGGGGAAGTCCAATTTTATTTTTACTATATTCTTCTCAATACTCTTCATTGTTTCACTGTGGGCCCTCATGCCTTTGGCCACACATAACTCTCAAAAGTCTCAGCCTGACTTTTTTTCTTGCCCAGGAAAAACATACATGGTTTTTAAAAAGAGTAAGGCCTTTAAGTCAGAAATTCAATACCTATGTGAAATGTGAAGTCAAGTGGGCCTTAGGAAGCATGACTACGAACAGAGCTAGTAGAGGTGATGGAATTCCAGTTGAGTTATTTCAAATCCTGAAAGATGATGCTGTGAAAATGCTGCAACAATGTGCCAGAAAATTTGGAAAACTCAGCAGTGGCCACAGGACTGGAAAAGGTCAGTTTTCATTCCAATCCCAAAGAAAGGCAATGCCAAAGAAGGCTCAAACTACCGCACAATTGCACTCATCTCACATGCTAGTAAAGTAATGCTCAAAATTCTCCAAGTCAGGCTTCAGCAATACGTGAACTGTGAACTTCCAGATGTTCAAGCTGGTTTTAGAAAAGGCAGAGGAACCAGAGATCAAATTGCCAACATCCACTTGATCACTGAAAAAGCAAGAGAATTCCAGAAAAACATCTATTTCTGCTTTATTGACTATGTCAAAGTCTTTGACTGTGTGGATCACAATAAACTGTGGAAAACTCTGAAAGGATGGGAATACCAGACCACCTGACCTGCTTCTTGAGAAACCTGTATGCAGGTCAGGAAGCAACAGTTAGAACTGGACATGGAACAACACACTGGTTCCAAATAGGAAAAGGAGTACGTCAAGGCTGTATATTGTCACCCTGCTTATTTAGCTTATATGCAGAGTACATCATGAGAAATGCTGGGCTGGTGGAAGCACAAGCTGGAATCAACATTGCTGGGAGAAATATCAATAACCTCAGATATGCAGATGACACCACCCTTATGGCAGAAAGTGAAGAAGAGCTAAAGAGCCTCTTGATAAAAGTGAAAGAGGAGAGTGAAAAAGTTGGCTGAAAGCTCAACATTCAGAAAACAAAGATCATGGCATCCGGTCCAATCACTTCATGGCAAATAGATGGGGAAACAGTGGAAACAGTGGCTGACTTTATTTTTCTGGGCTCCAAAATCACTGCAGATGCTGATTGCAGCCATGAAATTAAAAGACGCTTACTCCTTGGAAGAAAACCTATGACCAACCCAGACAGCATATTAAAAAGCAGAGACATTACTTTGTCAACAAAGGTCCAAGGCTATAGTTTTTCCAGTAGTCATGTATGGATACGAGAGTTGGACTATAAAGAAGGCTGAATGCCAAAGAATTGATGCTTTTGAAGTGTGGTGTTGGAGAAGACTCTTGAGAGTCCCTTGGACTGCAAGGAGATCCAACCAGTCCATCCTGAAGGAGATCAGTCCTGGTTGTTCATTGGAAGGACTGATGCTGAAGCTGAAACTCCAATACTTTGGCCACCTAATGCGAAGAGCTGACTCATCTGAAAAGACCCTGATGCTGGGAAAGATTGAGGGTGGGAGGAGAAAGGGGACGACAGAGGATGAGATGGTTGGATGGCATCACCGACTGAATGGATATGAGTTTGGGTAAACTCTGGGAGTTGGTGATGGACAGGAAGGCCTGGTGTGCTGTGGTTCATGGGGTTGCATAGAGTCGGACACGACTAAGCAAATGAACTGACTGACTGACTGGTGGGTGATGTATATCACATATACCTACAAATATTAAGTTTATTATATGAATTTTCCAAAAAGGCCTGCCTTAGACGTACCAGTCTCTATGGTAGGACTTCAGGCTTAGGCAAGCCTGTTTGAGGCAGAAGAGACAACTCTTATTATAAACTAGCCATGATCAACGTCAGTTCAAAAAAAGTTCTAAAGTTGAAGCCCTTGCTTATTGTAATGTAATACAGTGTATTGTATTGTAATGTTTCCCCTTTCTTTCTCAGTGGATACAAGGCTGGATTAGGGCTACTTTATCTGTTAGTCACAAAAAACAGAGTGCTTAGGGACTATAAGATTTTCAAAGGCCTATGAAAATGTTTGAGTTTCTAGAAAAATGTTCACTTAGCACAAAAGAAGAAAGAAACTCCAAAATGAAAATTAATAATTAATTCTCTGTCTGCCAATTGTAACATCATTACATCATATTATTAATTTCAATCTTCACAAATGATATCATTGAAAATACATTGTAGCTTATATTTTTATATAATGATTGCCAAAAATTACACTTATTGTAATAAATCATAAATTGAATAACTTACTCTTAACTAAATAAGTTTAAGCATACTAGTTTTCATTCATTCACTTGTTCATTCAGTTCACAAACGAGCACTTAATTTATACTATGTTAGTAGTATTCATTCTGAGGTACTAGTATCCTTGAAAAATAAGAAGACTTTACAAGGAGGATATAGATATAAATGGTTTTAAGTATATTACTTTACATATATTCAACTTCTATTTGTACTCATTACTGGTATTGATCCACCTAAGAAGAAGACTGCTCCTTTGGTTCCATTTTTCCCACTGCCTCATTTTCAATCAATCATCTGTCTTCCCATTGCAGATTAAAAGCATAACCTCTAGCATACACACACACACACCCACAAACACACTCTCACTCACTCATAGGGCAGTCTAAATAATACTATTGATGCTGAAAAACAGAATGCCAAAATAACACATTCTTATAAAACTCCAGTGGCTTTTTTAACACATTGAAGAAGGAACAAATTGTATTTCATAAAATAATTTCTGATGCTAGATAATTTGTGATTGTTTAGGTGGAAGACATAAAACTCAGAAGTTGAAAGAAAGTGACATCACTGTTATAAGACTTCGATTTCTACCTAATTATTTAAGCAAAAGAGTTTTCTTAGTATTTATATTGGCAACAACCGGACACAAAAATAGAACTGATATGGAAACTAGTATTCTTCTATTAATAAATGACAAATTGAAAAGTAAAAGCTCCAACCATATCAGTAACAGGTTGACTTCCAATAAATTTGTGTTAAAAATAATAAAATTTAATATACTTATTTTATCAAGTCTATGCCATTAATCAACATAACAATAATCAATTCAGAGGACACTTTCTAAAGCTTAAAATCTCATGATTATAATGATTTAAAATAAAAATAAATTTTTCTTCCTCTCTATATATTTATATGGTGATATATTATACATATATTTTTATTTTTATTTTAGAGAATATGTGTCATCAATAAAATATTTTTATAGAAATATATTAGCAAAATATGATGTATGGAATTGCAGGAAAAGATATATATTGTTTCAATACTGATTTCAAAAAGTCATGGCATTGAATAACAGTCTTGTTTCCTTTTTCTCACAGATGATGAGGGTGGGTAATAAGAAAGTAGCCAGTAATGATACATAAAATAGATGGTCAACAAGGACTTACTATATAGTACAGGGAACTATACCCAATATGCTGTAATAACCTATCTGGGAAAAGAATCTGAAAATAGATATATGAATTGTGTTGTTGTTTGGGCTTGAGGTGGCACTAGTGGCAAAGAACCCACTTGCAAATGTAGGAGACAAGAGATGTGGGTTCGATCCCTGGGTTGGGAAGATCCCCTGGATGAGGGCATGGAAACCCACTCCAGTATTCTTGTCTGAAAAATCCCATGGACAGAGGAGCCTGGAGGGCTAGAGTACACAGGATCAAAGTGTCAGACATGACTCACGTGAGGACTTCACGCACACATGTTGTTGTTTAGTTGCTAAGTCGTGTTGGACTCTTTGAGACCCTATGGACTGCAGCCCAGCACGCTCCTCTGTCCATGGAATTTCCCAGGCTGGAAAACTGGAGTGGTTTGCCACTTCCTGCCTCCAGGGGATTTTCCCAACCCAGGGGTCAAAATCACTCCTTCTGTTTGACAGGTGAATTTTTTTAACACTGAGACATGTGGGAAGCCCAGATATGTGAATACGCATAACTAAATCACTTTGCTGTATACCTGAAACTAATACAATATTGTAAATAACTATACTCCAATATAAAATAAAAATTTTAATGAAAAGAAAAGAAAGTAGCCAGGAATGTGCGACTATGATTTCTGGAACTCAAGAAGATTTGAAGCCTGAACACTTTGTAGATTCTCCACCAATTAATTGGACAATAATCAAATGATCATGGACCTGTGAAATCTGTAATCCATTTTTGGAAGTCAAATTGCTTATAGAGAGCAAAGTGAAGTGCAAGTGATGTCGCTCAGTTGTGTCCGATTCTTTGCGACCCCATGGACTGTAGCCCACCAGGCTTCTCCATCTATGGGATTCTCCAGGCAAGAATACTGGAGTTGGTTGCCAGTTCCTTCTCCAGGGGATCTTCTCACGGATTGAACTCAGGTCTCCCGCATTGCAGGCAGAGGCTTTGACCTCTGAACCACCAGGGACGCCCTATAGAGAGCAAGGTCTCACCAAAAATATTCATCAAGGACCATACATACACTGGAAGCAGCCTTGACTGAAAATTATGGTGATAGGTATGAAAGGTTGTTGCTGAATCATGCAAAGACACTGGGATTCTTGGCCTCCGGAAGAGAAGAATTCAATCCAGGGCCAGAGACAAAGCTTGATCGCTCAGAGCTTTTGTGTAATAAAGTTTTACTGAAGTATAAAGGAGATAGAGAAAGCTTCTGACATAGACATCAGAAGGGGGTAGAAAGAGTACCCACTTGCTAGTGTTAGCAATGGAGTTATATACTCTCCAATGAATCCAAAGAATGTCTGGAGGTTGTAAAGACCTCACCAGATCTACTCCCATAATTTACATTTTAAGATAACAGGATTAGCCAGAAGGTTTAATCCAGAGGCTGTCCTCAGGCAGGATACACTATCTTTATATAATCCTAAGGAATGTAGAGGAAAAAAAAGTTTGTCCTTTCTTCCTCCTTGAGAATTCCAGACCCCTCTCCTTGGGGACCCCTAGACTTCTTATCAACCTGCCGAGGAAATGACTGTCTCAGGTAGGCCCAGTCATCCCACCATATCTTAGGACAATTATAAAGGTAATTCCAGCTTGAGAACTCTACACAGGATTAGTGAGACACCTACTAAACTATATCACAACCAACCTTATCCATCTGCACAAACCTGCTTCCTTCCCTCTCTTCTTCCCTTCCCTACCCTTTTCTTCCCTTCCTTTAAACAGGGGTGTTGGTGACAAGCCCATTCACTGTCTGATAAATCTCCAGGATGCCAATCTGGGTCAGTCTGCTTCCTAAACCTAACCTGTGATGAACACTCTCATCCTGTTCAACAAGGGTCTGAAAGAAAACTGAGTTTTCATAATTTGTGGAAGCTTTGAAGTTAGAACACTTATTTGGATTAGAAAGCATGTGCATATTATTGAGTTTTACTTCTGAGATTTTGATGTTTCAGACTGCACTAGTTTATACAGACAGAAAGGCCTTTGACAATTTACTAAAATGAATGTTCTTTCTTAAATCTGTTTCCAAGGACCTCCTGAAATGGTATGAAGCGAGAAAAGTTGAAGAAAGTTAAAATTATAAAACATATAAAAAAGAAAAGAATATGAACTGAATCCAGACATTTTCAAAGATTAATTTGTAGTAATCAAGTTACATTTACTATAGAAATGAAAGATGAGATTAATATATGAGCCAATTAATGTAATCCACATTAACAGAAAAAAGAAAATATATCATATGACCAACTTAATGGCTGTAGAAACAAACATACATGATAAAATGCAACATCTAATCACAATAAAGACACTTGAAAACTAGAAGCAAAAAAAATGTAGCAAAACTCATGCAAAATACCAATTTTATTGGTATATTATTATCAACTTTTCTCCTGGGATCAGGAAGGAGACATGATGTCATTAATACTATTTCTATTATACACTGTGCAATAGATTAAAGCCAAGTTATCAGAATTAAAAGGAGCAAAAAAACTGTTATTTTCAAACAGCATAATTATATATGCAGAAAATCCAAAATAAAATAAAATTATTAAAATTGATAAATAATCTTAATAAGATGGCTGGATATGAAGCAAATATAAAATAGAAATAAATTGCATTTCTCTTCACCAGAAGCAATGGAAATTAAGCATTTTTAGTAGATTACTTAAAAGTAGAAGAAAAATATCAACATTAATACAACCATTTTGGAAAACTGCTTGGCAAAATCTACCAAAAGAATTAAGTGCATATCCAAAGACTCAGCAGTCCTGCTTCCAGATACATACCAACAAAAACTCATCCACATGCTCATAATAGTACTATTAATAATAGCCCCAAATAGGAAATCTCACAAATGTCCATCAATAGTTCATTTCAGTTCAGTCACTCAGTTGTGTCCGACGCTTTGTGACCCCATGGAATGCAGCACGTCAAGCTTTTCTGTCCATCATGAACTCCTGAAGCTTACTCAAACTCATGTTGATAGAGTTGGTGATGCCATCCAACCATCTCATCCTCTGTCATCCTCTTCTCCTCCCACCTTTAATCTTTCCCAGTATCAGGGTCTTTTAAAATGAGTCAATTCTTTGCTTCAGGTGGCCAAAGTATTGGAGTTTCAGCTTCAGCATCAGTCCATCCATTGAATATTCAGCACTGATCTCCTTTAGGATGGACTGGTTGGATCTCCTTGCAGTCCAAGGGACTCTCAAGAGTCTTCTCCAGCACCACAGTTCAAAAGCATCAATTCTTCAGTGCTCAGCTCCATTTATAGTCCAACTCTCACATCCATACATGACTACTGGAAAAACCATAGTTTGACTAGACAGACTTTTGTTGGAAAGGTAATGACTCTGCTTTTTAATATGCTGTTTAGGTTGGTCATAACTTTTCTTCCAAGGAGCAAGCGTCTTTTAATTTCTTGGCTGCAGTCACCTTCTGCAGTGATTTTGGAGTCCCAAAAAATAGTCTCTCAGTGTTGCTATTGTTTCCCCATCTATCTGCCATGAGATGATGGGACCAGATGCCATGATCTTAGTTTTCTGAATGTTGAATTTTAAGCCAACTTCTTCACTCTCCTCTTTCAAATTCATCAAGAGGCTCTTTAGTTCTTTTTCACTTTTTGCCATAAGGATGGTATCATCTGCATATCTGAGATTATTGATATTTCTCCAGGCAAGTTGATTTCAGCTTGTGCTTCATCCAGCCTGGCACTTCACCTGATGTATTCTGCATATAAGTTAAATAAGCAGGGTGACAATATACAGCCTTGATGTACTTCTTCCCAATTTGGAACCAGTCCATTGTTCCATGTCCAGTTCTAACTGTTGCTTCTTGACCTGCATACAGATTTCTCAGGAGGCAGATCAGGTGGTCTGGTATTCCCATCTCTTTAAGAATTTTCCACAGTCTGTTGTGATCCACACAGTCAAAGGCTTTGGCATAGTCAATAAAGCAGAAGTAGATGCTTTTCTGGAAATCTAAAATGTTGATGTTCTCTCTTGCCATCTCCAGTTTGACTACTTTCAATTTGCCTTGATTCATGGACCTAACATTCCAGGTTCCTATGCAATATTGTTCTCACAGCCTCAGACTTTACTTCCATCACCAGTCACATCCACAACTGGGTGTTGGTTTTGCTTTGGCTCCATCTCTTCACTCTTTCTGGAGTTATTTCTCCACTAATCTCCAATACCATATTGGGCACCTACCGACTTGGGTAGTTCATCTTTCAGTGTCCTATCATTTTGCCTTTTCATACAGTTCATGGGGTTCTCAAGTCAAGAATACTGAAGTGGTTTGCCATTCTCTTTTCTAGTGGACCACATTTTGTCAGAACTCTCCACCATGACCCATCTGTTTTGGATGGCTCTACATGGCATGGCTCATAATTTTATTGAGTTAGACAAGACTGTGGCCCATGTGATCAGTTTGATTAGTTTTCTGTGGTTGTGGTTTTCATTCTGTTGTCCCTCTGATGGATAAGGATAAGAAGCTTATGGAAGCTTCCTGATGGGAGAGACTGACTGAGGGGGAAACTGGCTGTTGTTCTGATGGGTGGGGCCATGCTCAGTAAATTTTTAATCCAATTTTCTGTTGATGGGCAGGGCTGTGTTCCCACCCTGTTGTTTGACCTGAGGCCAGACTATGGTGGAGATAGTGAAGATAATGGGACCTCCTTCAAAAGGCCTCACTGCTGTACTGAGTGCCCCTGCCCCTGTGGCAGGCCACTGCTGAACCATACCTTCACAGGAGACACTCAAACACAGTTCCAGCTCAGTCTATGTGGGGTCTCTGCGTCCTGGTGCATACAAGATTTATTTGAGCTCTCCGAATGTCTCTGGTGGGTATGGGGTTTGATTCTAAATGCAATTATGCCCCCACCTACCATCTTGCTGGGGCTTCTTCTTTGCCCTTGGACATGTGTTGTGGTGTCTTTTGTGGTGGGATCCAACATTTTCCTGTCAACCGTTGTTCAGCAGCAAGTTGTAATTTTGGAGTTCTCACAGGAGAAGATGAGTGCACATCCTTCTAGTCTGCAATCTTCCTCCGCCATATAATATTTAACTTATATTAAACCCAAATTCGTCTGCACTCCCCAAGGAGGCAGATGAGCACAAGTGATCGCTGCTGGTACAAAAGCTCCAGTTCCTCATGCAGTCCAGTCAAAGGAAGGAAGTCCACTCTGGGTCATTTCGTCAGTCGCCATAACTGTTGACTAAAAAAAGATGTACAACTTGAGAGTTGTGAGTTAAGTTTTATTTGGTGCAAAATGAAGACTGCAGCCAGGAAGGCAGCATCTCAGATAGCTCTGAGAGACTGCTCCAAAGTGGCAGTGAGGGAAAGTCAAGATATAAAATTATTTTATCCATCAGTAGTAGGATGGATAAAATAATTCATGTGTTCACAAAATGCAATGTGTACAGTGATAAGAATGAGTGAATAAAATATTCACTTTGAAATTTTTATAAATTTCAAAAATACAATGTTGATCAAAATTAATTAACTATAAAAGAATACTTGTTGAATGACTAACATTATTTAAAGTTCAAAAGTAGATTGGAAGAGGAGAGCAGAGCAGCTTCTGGGATGTTAATAATATTCTACTTCTTGACCTGGTGCTGGTTACAAGAATATTTTGTGAAAATATATTGAACTGTTCACTAATAATTTATGTGCTTTTTTCTGATATTATATTCATATATAAGCTTTACTAGCAGGTGGGCAAAATTTCTTTAAGAAAACTATATAAAACATGGATTTAAAAATCAAATTATAAAGATGTTATAAAGATGCCATTCTCTGCAACTAATATACAGATTAAATATAATCTCAATTTTGTGGAAATGGACACTGTCTCTAAAATTTATGAGGGAGTACAAGGGGTCAAGAATAATAAGGACAATCTTGAATAAGAAAACATGGTATAAGAACTTTTGCTACTGGATGTCAAGATTTACAAAATTATAGTAATTAAATATGTAGGCTATTTATTTTTGAATGTTCAAATAAATGAATAGAACACAACAGAGAACACAGAAACATCACCATTCTATGACACTGTAGAATTATGGGAAAAAATGATGTCTTATTAAAAATATTGCTAGAAAATAAAATGTTCACTTGAGAAAAAAATAAAACAAAAATCCATTCTAGGTGAATTTTAAAAAGAAAGATAAAATAAAACCAATAATATTTACAGAAGATAAAATGAAACAGTAGTTACATAATCTTATGCTATAGAATCACTTTTAAAATGTTGATATAAAAACTAATTATTGAGAAAAATTTAAATATTGGGCTATACTAAAATTCAAAATAATAAAACTAGAAGTAGAAATTAAAAATTTCCATCAATTAAAAAAAAAAATTTCCATCAATAAAATAGCTCATAGGAAATACATGGAATAAAAGAAGACAACATACATTACTTAGTAACAAAGATAATAAAAATATATAAAGAAATCCTAAAAATAAAAAACAAAACTACAGACAACTCAATAGAAAAATGGGCAAAACATCTGAATATGCATTTCACAAAAGTGGCCATAGTTTGCTTATATCTGATTAATCAAATACAAATGGAGACAGTAGGATATCATTTAACACACAAGAAAATGGCTAAAATAAAAATATCATATGTTAGCAAGAATGTAGACAACTGGGAACTTTCAGACAGTTTATAAGAGCATAAATATATGATTTTGAAAAACTATTAAGTATTATAAATTAAATCTGAAGATCTTCCTAGCAATTCCACTCTTTGGTACATCCTAAAGAAATGTATTTCCATGTGTGACATAAACAGATCAATATATTTAAGTATACTGTGAATTTTAGGAGGGGAGGATAGGTGAAGTATATTTAGTGTATACATACATATATAATTCCCTATGTCCTGTTACCATTGACTGAAAATCACCCTGCTTCTCATTACCCTGGTAATTAATCTTCACTGAAGTCCAGCTACAATTTATCTGACTGTGTAAGGGCCTTAGACACCCATAGCTGAGTCCAAGCATCCCCCATAATTAAAAAATACCAAATGCATGACACCACAGTTACTTGTGAGTATGGGCTGATTAGTCATTAGTCCACTGAGATGTCTTTATTTAAGAGGAAGGAATGGGCAATTTTAGGTGAGATGGCCCAGAAGTAAGAATCTGATCTCTGATAAAGTTTCACTAATAGAAACGCCCATAGATCATGGGCCCAGAGCAAGAGGTGCACCAGCCAAGTGGGTTGATGGTTTCACGTGGTCTGGTGATTAATCTTGTGATCTATTGGATGTGATATGCATGTTGACAAGGACTTATTTAATAAAATGTACTATATACAGTTAAAAATTATATGTACTATGTAATATCAGTAATATTATGTACACACTTATATGCATGGGGTAAATAATTTAATGTACAATTATGCATGTGATGTATTATGCATGGTATAATATATATGTGGTTGTAATGTGGAGAAACAGGTTTGCAAGTACTCAGGGGGTAGGTGAAATTGGGCTACCTTAATAACTGATACAGTACTTAAAAATCTTGTAAATGTACTGTAACAAAATTCCAGGAAATAGTTTAAGTAGGATTTCAGCTTTGAGTACTGACGGTGGTGCTATAGCTTCTTCCTTTGGTCTTAGGGAGATTTATTATTCTCCTTTTCTGATTTACAAGACCAGGGTAATAAATATGCCACAAAGTCTCTTCATTTGAGGATACTATTTCTGATGGTCCTAGTTACTGGTATTAGTAATAGAAAATAGTATTAGGAAAAAATATAGGGTTGATGCTAATTGATGATAATGAAGGGGTGTTCTAATGGTTGCCTTCCAGTTCATGTTAGTGTTGATAGGTCTGCTACTAGAACTCAGAATAGACACTGGCAAAGGTATTGGAATGTCATGCTTCCTTGTCTAGATGTATGGAGTAATGGTATTTAGTACTAAGATCTGGATAGAAAAGATTAGGGATAAAGCCCCTCCTAGTTGACTAGGAATTGATCAGAGGATTGCATATGCAAATAGGAAATATCATTCTGGGGTAATACAGGGTGGTATATTGAAGGGATTTTTCAGGGTCTCCTAACAAGTCAGGTGAAAACAGGACTAAACATTATTAATATTGAAACTAGTAATAAGGCACCTAAATATATTTAATTGTATAATATGGATGAAATGGGATCTTTTCTATGTCAGATGAAATTCCTGTTGGATTACTAGATCCTGTTTCATGGAAAAACAATAAGTGGAGCCACAGCTAGTATTGCAACAATAAATGGAAGGATAAAGTGAAAGGCTAAGAATCATGTGAGAGTTGGTTTAGCTACTGAAAATCCACTCAGATTCACTCAAGGTCTGTACAAACATATGGGATTGCTGAAAGGAGATAAGTCATTACTGTTGCTTGCTCCTCAGAATGATATTTGTCCTCAAGGCAGTACGTAACCTGTAAGTGCTGTGGCTATGTCTATATAATAGAATAACTCCAATGTTTCATGTTTCTAAGAAATTATACGACCCACAGTATAAGCCACATCCTACATGGATGAATAGGCAGTAACCTGTAAGTGCTGTGGCTATGTCTATATAATAGAATAACTCCAATGTTTCATGTTTCTAAGAAATTATACGACCCACAGTATAAGCCACATCCTACATGGATGAATAGGCAGATAAAGAATATGGAAGCCTCATTTGCATTATGTATTGGATAATTCACCCATAATTTATATCTCAGCAGATATGTGTGACTGATAAGAAGGTGGTTATCATATCTGGTGTACAATGTATCGCTAGGAACAAGCCTGTTAGGGTTTGAAGAATTAAACAAATACCTAGCAGAAAACCAAAATTCCATCATGATGAGATGTTTGATGGAGCTGAGAGATCAATAAATATGTTGTCAATAATTTTTATTAGGGGTGTGATTTCGGAATGTAGGTCATTAGTGTTGTAGTTGAATAACAACAATGGTTTTTCATGTTGTGAGTCATGGTTAGAGTCCATGTAAGAATAATGATAACACATTATTTTAAGCATTATTTTTGTGACTGGTTTTGTGGGATTTTTTCAAAACCTTCAACTGTTTATGGTGGGCTTGGGTTAATTGTAAGTGGGGGTGTTGGTTGTGGTATTGTATTAAATTTTGGTGGACATTTTTAGGTTTAATAGTATTTTTAATTTATTTATGGGGGATGTTAGTGCTGTTTGGTTATACAATGTCTATGGCTACTGAGCATTACCCTGGTGTTTGGGTTTCTATTAAGACTGTACTGGTTTAATTATGGAATTTTTGCTAGTTTTTAGTGCTTTAAAAGATGAGAAGGTGAAGATTGTGTTTACGTTTAATGGTTTAGGGGATTGAGTAATTTAGGATATGGGGGATTCTGTATTTTTAGCGAAGAGGCTAAAGGGACTGTGGTGCTATATGATTATGGTACTTGATTTGTGATTGTCACTGGCTGGTCTTTGTTAATTGGTGTTATTGTTATTATGGAGATTACTCATGGAAATGAAATACAATCATGCTAAGGAGCAGGGTGATGAAAAATTAAAGGAAATTTAATTTAATTAAGCTTTTCTGATCTGATACTAACAGAGATTTTTAATTGAATACAGAAGGTGGTTTTTGGTAAAATGTTTTCTAATCAGATTAAGGAGGATGGTGATTTTTGGCTTGTTGATTTATGTAAGGTGCTAGACAGTGAATAATAATGGGAAAATATCCTAAGAGATTGGAGAATTTGAACATACTTGATGGAAAACTGAATTTTAGGTTTTATGTAATGCTATTGATTTCAAGTGCTAGAGTAAAGCCTAGAATGATTACAAGAAGGACAGTTAACTTTAGGTAGTAAGGTATAGTTAGTTATGGAATTGTTGTTGGAGGAGTATTCTTGGAAATAAAACCAGTGAAAATGCTTCAAATTTTAACAAGCATTTAATAGAATTAATAAGAAAGGAATTGTTTTCACTAATTATAGCTAAGGCAGAGAACTGCAGTTGTCCTAGCAGTGTAAAGAAGATAATGCAGGTACTGTAGAGGGTCGTGAGGGAGGTGGTAATTAGAGTTATTAAAAGGGCTCAGGCATTGGTATAAGACGTGCTGGCAGTTTCGAAGATTAGGTCTTTAAAATAAAATCCAGTGAGGAAAGGTATCCCTGTAAGTACTAAACTGCCAATGATGAGGGCTGTTGTGGTAAAGGGTATTGTTTAAATAGACCCATTTTTTGGAAGTCTTGCTCATTATTCAGACTGTGGGTAACAGATACAGAGCATATGAATAAGATAGCTTTAAAGAAGTCATGAGTCTGTATGTATGACAAAAACCCACTAAAATATTGTAAAGTAATTAGCCTCCAACTAATAAAAATAAATGGAAAAAAAAAGCAGAAAAAAAAAAAAGAAGTCATGACTACAAATAAGAAAGAATGCTAGGTAAGGTTGGTTAATGCCAAGTGTTACTATCATGAGGCCTAGTTGACTAGAGGTAGAAAAGGCAATGATTTTTTTTTTTTTTAATCATTTTGGGTAAGAGCACATATTGTTATAAACAGTGTGGTAATGGCTCCTAAACATAATTATTTGAATAAGGTGGTTATTTTCTGTCAAAGGATTAAAGCAAACAAGTAAAATGATACCTGCTCCCACTATGTGCTTGAGTGGATCAGGGCTGAGATAGAAATAGGGCCTTCTATTGCTGAAGACAGTCATGGCTGAAGGCCAAACTGGGCAAATTTTCCAGTTGTGGCTAGTATGAGTCCTATTAGAGGTAAATTTGAATTATTTAAATTGAGTATAAAAATTTGTTGTAAACCCCATGCATTTAAGCTGAATAGGAATCATACTACTGCTGTAATAAATCCAATGTCTCCAATATGGTTATATAAGATTACCTGTATGGCAGCAGCTCATCCATATAATCATCTGATAAGTAGGAAAGATGTAATTCCTACTCCTCATCTGATGTGGGAGACCTGGGCTTGATCCCTGGGTCAGAAAGATCCCCTGGAGAAGGGAATGGCTACCCAATCCAGTATTCTTGCCTGGAGAATCCCATAGACAGTGGGGCCTGGTCGGCTACACAGTCCAGGGGGTTCCAAAGAGTCAGACACAACTGAGCAACGAACACTTTCTCTTCTGATGAAGAGTTGGAAGAGTTAGCAGTAACAAGAATTAATATTGCAATGAGGAAAAGGAAAAGATATTTAAAAATTGGTTGATATTAGGGTCTGAATGCATGTATCATATTGAAAATTCCATGATCATGTGACAAATAGTTACAAATATTATTGTGAAATAATCTATTTTGAAGCTGAATGATAATTTATGAGTTTGAACGATAATTCAGTGTCAGTTTGAGATAATTATTTTGTGGCCTGTATAAAATCAATATTGGGCTTCCCTGGTGGCTCAGCAGTAAAGCATCTGCCTGCCAATACAAGAGACGGAGTTCTATCCCTGGGTCGAGAAAATCCCCTGGAGAAGGAAATGGCAAGCCACTCCAGTATTCTTGCCTAGGAAATTCCATGGACAGAAGAGCCTGGTGGGCTACAGTCCATGGGGGGTGGCAAAGGAGTCAAACGTGACTTAGCAACTAAGCAACACGTGAATAAGTATTATTATTGAAATTAGACTCTTAATGAAAGCATTATGAAATAGTAGTTTTTACATGTGATGGATATATGTTAGTTTTATAGATATTGGTGCTTGTTATTATAATTGGTATAATTAATACAAATAGGGACTTCCTAGGTGGCATGGCCAGTGTGAAAGAGGAGAATGAGTTTATTACTTTTATTTGGAGTTGCACGGGTTTTTTGGCTCCTAAGAGCAATGGATAACTATTATCCTTTAAAAGTTGGAAAAAACCAGGTTATTAGACATGGGAGCATTAGTTAGCAGTTCTTGATACTTTTTCAGTAAATAAGAATGGTATAATCTTCTGTTACTAGATTCAGAATCTAGTGTGTTTTTTTCAAAACTGTATTTACAGTATAAAGGGCCTAAAATAATTTTGAGGTTTAATGACAGGAGTAGGAGGGATAAGATGTGGAGTGATATGAGGGTGTTTTCTTGTGTAAAGGATGGTGAAATATTGATATGGTGTGTCTTATTTACCTCTCTGAGTTATAGTTAGTAAGTATAGGGAGTATAAGGCATCAATTACTACATTAATTCCTATTATAATAATTATGATGTTTGATTATGAGATGGATGACATTACTACAAATAATCCTATGATTAAATTAATAGTTGGGGGCAGGGCTAAGTTTGTCACGCTTGCTAGTATTCGTCAGGTTGCTATTAATGGGAGAAATGTTTGTAGGTCTCAGGCTAGAATTATTGTTCAACTATGAATTCATTTGTAATTTGAATTTGCCAGACAGAATAATATAGATGATGTAAGGCCATCAGCAATTATTAGAGCAGTAGTTTCAAGGTGTTTGGAAAAGGATAGCTACAATAACAAGTGCCATATGGCTGACAGAAGAATATATGATGAGTGATTTTAGGTCTGTTTGAACTAGTTATGATTATGCCTCATAAGGATAATATAATAAAAGGATATCCTATAAAGTCTGTTAGTGGATTTAGTATTATTGTAATTCATAATGTGCTGTAGCCTCCAAGTTTCAGTAATAATGGCTAGAAGTACTATGGAACCTGCAGTAGGGGCTTCTTACAAGTGCTTTAGGTAATAGAAGAGGAAGAACGTAGAGTGGTATTTTTACTAAAAAGGTATTTTACACTATTATGCATGCTAATCATACAAAAATATTGAGTCAGGAGTTGGATATTATTTGGATTCAGTATTGAAGTATCAGGAAATTTAGCAATTCTACGATATGCTGGATATAGACTAGTTTTACTAAAAGGGTGAGGCGCACAAGAGTGTAAAGTAAGAAATAATGCAATAAGGCATTCTGTTTTATTACCTCATTGGGTAATAATATAAGTGTTGGACTTGTGTTGCTTTAAATAAAATGTAGAAGAGAACTAATTCTATAGCAGTAAATGTTATGATTAGAAATAATTATAGTATGATTAGTAGAGCAATATACAATTTTTTCAGGTTAATGATCTTTTTAATACATGATATTGGATAGCTATTAATTTGAGAGGTAACAATCATGTTAAAATTAGTAGTAGTGTTGATAAGAAGTCAGATAAAAAGATAATGAAATATTAAGACGATTAGTGTTGAATTGGTTAAGGAGTAGGTTTGTAAGGCTAATTAGTAAGCTGTGAGTTGTAGTATTGATATAAGATATACTATTTTTTGAGAATCAAGTTAGGGGTATTAGTATAACTGTGGGAATAATAATTTTTAGCATTATATTGAGGTTTTATATATACTCAGTGTCATATGTATTTGATATTATTACTAGTAGAGACAACCCACTGCTGCTTTGCAGGCTGCAAATACTAATAATACAATTGGCCTTATGCTAGTTAAAGCATGTATTTAACATTATTATGGTTGCTATAATGGATAGTGATAATATCATGCCTTCTAAGCATCATAAAGATGATATTAAATAAGATCAATATATTAATAGTCCTATAAGGGAAAATGTAAATGCTATGATAATATTTATATATACTGAAGCCACTTGGTAATTATGCATTTAATCATAATCTAATGAGTCAAAATCATTTACTTTGAACTAAATACTATATTTGGCTCATTTTAGTCCTTTTTGAGTTCATTTGTAGGCTAGGCTTACTGTGATAATAAAATTAGAAATAGGGCTATAATGAGTATAGTGTTTAAATTATTTGTTTGTGATGGTCAAGGGAGTGGTAAGAGGAGTGCAATTTCTAAATCAAAAAGAAGAAATGTAATGGCTACTAAAAATTATTTTATAGAGAAAGGAAGATGAGCTGATACTATTGGGTCAAATCTGCACTCATAAAGGCATGTTTTTTTCTGAATAAACATTTAGTTGAGAGAGTTAGAAGGCAATAAATACAAGTAATATAGCTAGAATTATATTTTTTAATAGTGTTAATATCAGGTTAATTATCCTTTTTCATGTTTTACCAAAATGGAGTTCCAGTTGAACTATTTCAAATACTGGAATGTGATGCTGTGAAAGTGCTGCACTCAATATGCCAGGAAATTTGGAAAACTCAGCCGTGGCCACAGGACTGGAAAAGGTCCGTTTTCATTCCAAACCCAAAGAAAGGCAATGCCAAAGAATGCTCAAACTATCGCACAATTGCACTCATTTCACACGCTAGTAAAGTAATGCTCAAAATTCTCCAAGCCAGGCTTCAGCAATATGTGAACCGTGAACTTCCAGATGTTCAAGCTGGTTTTAGAAAAGTCAGAGGAACCAGAGATCAAATTGCCAACATCCACTGGATCACTGAAAAAGCAAGAGAGTTCCAGAAAAACATCTTTTTCTGCTTTATTGACTATGCCAAAGCCTTTGACTGTGTGGATCACAATAAACTGTGGAAAAGTTTTAAAGAGATGGGAATACCAGACCACCTAACCTGCCTCTTGAGAAACCTGTATGCATGTCAGGAAGCAACAGTTAGAACTGGACACAGAACAACCGACCGGTTCCAAATAGGAAAAGGAGTATGTCAAGGCTGTATATTGTCACCCTGCTTATTGAACTTATATGCAGAGTACATCATGAGAAATGCTGGGCTGGAGGAAGCACAAGCTGGAATCAAACATTGCCAGGAGAAAATATCGATAACCTCAAATATGCAGATGACACCACCCTTATGGCAGACAGTGAAGAAGAACTAAAAAGCCTCTTGATGATAGTGAAAGACGAGAGTGAAAAAGTTGGCTTAAAGCTCAACATTCAGAAAACTAAGATCATGGCATCCAGTCCCATCACTTCATGGCAAATAGATGGGGAAACAGTGGAAACAGTGGCTGACTTTATTTTTCTGGGCTTCAAAATCACTGCAGATGATTGCACTGATCATGATTGCAGCCATGAAATTAAAAGACGCTTACTCCTTGGAAGGAAAGTTATGACCAACCTACATAGCATATTAAAAAGCAGAGACATGTAAATCCATGGCTGATTCATGTCAATGTATGGCAAAAACCACTACAGTATTGTAAAGTAATTAGCCTCCAACTAATAAAAATAAATGGAAAAAAATAATAATAAAAATCAGAGACATTACTTTGTCAACAAAGGTCCGTCTAGTCAAGGCTATGGTTTTTCCAGTGGTCATGCATGGATGTGACAGTTGGACTATAAAAAAAGCTGAGCACAGAAGAATTGATGTTTTTGAACTTTGGTGTTGGAGAAGACTCTTGAGAGTCCCTTGGACTGCAAGGAGATCCAGCCAGTCCATCCTAAAGGAGATCAGTCCTGGGTGCTCATTGGAAGGACTGATGCTGAAGCTGAAACTCCAATACTTTGGCCACCTGATGCAAGGAGCTGACTCATTTGAAAAGACCCTGATGCTGGGAAAGATTGAAGGCAGGAGGAGAAGGGGATGACAGAGGATGAGATGGTTGGATGGCATCACTGACTCAATGGACATGGTTTGGGTGGACTCCGGAAGTTGGTGATGGACATGGAGGCCTGGCGTGCTGCAGTTCATGGGGTTGCAAAGAGTCGGACTCAACTGAGTGACTGAACTGAACTGAACTGAATTGAATTGATTAGAAGTCAATTGTACTGTGTGTGTGCTTCATCAGTCATGTCTGATTCTTTGTGACCCCATGGATTGTAGCCCACTAGGCTCTTCTCTCCATGGGATTCTCCAGACAAAAATACTAGAGTGGGTTGCCATGCCTTTTCCAGGGGATCTTCCTGACTCAGAGTTCGAACCCAGGTATCCGGGATTACAGGAGATTCTTTACCATCTGTGCCATCGGGGAAACCACCATCAATTATACTACTTAACACTAGAAGAATATGCGCTTCATTAATACACTAAGTGTATAGATAAGAACGTGCCTCATCATAAAATTCTTATTAACTCCAAAATAAAAGTAACTCAATTTCTGCTAATATTGGGAAGGACAAATAAATGAGGTGGAATCATACACTGAAATAGTATGCAGCAAGTAAAATAAGTGAAAAACAGGTACATGCAGAAACATGAATGAATCTCACAAACATAATGCTAATGAAAAGAGCTTCACCACAAAAAAAATACCAATGGTGAAATTTCATTTACATAATAGGATACAAGATAAATGCAATGTGTAATATCCATATTATTTGAAAAAATTATATAGGAATTCAAGTAAATTGTAACCAAAGATTTCAGGAGGTTTTTTACTTTTGGAAGGGACAGAAATTAGTGACTGTGGGGAGGCATGAAGATGGAACTGAGTGTTTATGCTGCTACTATGATTTTTTTTTTCACTATTTTAAACAACCCATGAGAAGATATGTTAACCAGAAAACAGGGTTGTCACACACTGTGCAATCACTATCTCTAAGATACCCCTCATAGAAGCCACACATGCAAGGTGACTTCTGGTGTTATGTAGACAAATCACTCTGCCAGAAAATCCAGATAAACAAAATAGCCTTTTTTCTCTTGAATATTGATTTAATCTCACAATTCTCTTTTATCATAGTCCTGGCATGACTAAAACGTTTGTAAGAGCTCAAATTACTTGGACAGCAATAGATCTCAATAGGATTCTACTCACCACTTATATTTAGTTATATTTTCTATCCTGGAAAAAAAAATTGTGTGATGTTTTAATCCAGTCACCAAGCAAACATAAGAGAATTCACAATTTATGTGGATAATTCTGTGTTGTTTTGACAGTTTTCTCATGTTTCTTATCATGTCCCATGTAGAGTTTGCTCTACAGTATACCGGAAAATTGAGTTAGGATTTTCTTCTCCATGACCACCTAAACTAAGATTATGACTTGCATTTATTTACTACTTTTTCCAACATTTTATAGGGCAAATTTTAAACACACAGCTAAATTGAAAGGATTTTACATTAAACATTCATGTACCCACCTTCTATACTCTTCTATCTTTAACATTCTATATAATTTGCTTTATCACTTAGTTATCTACCTATTTGTCCCTTTATCCAACCATCAATTCACCTAATCATGTGATTATTATTGTTAGCAGCTCAAGCATTTATCACAAGGTAAAACTACAATGAAAACAGCACTCAAGTTAAGAAACAAAATTTAGAATAACAAAAAATAAATAAATAAAAACAAAAAAAGAAACACAATTTATCCAGCAACAATTCCCACTCTTTATGTTTCAGTCCTTGGGAAAGTAAATGATCCTAAAAGGAGGAAAAATTTTTTAATCCAGGTGGAATTTTAAAGAAATTAGCTCACTTTACCATCCTTCCTTGTTCTCTTCTTTTTTGGTAGGTTTATCTATAGGTTGAAAAAAAAGATAGGATTTCACACAACAAATTTGCGCATATAGCTTCTTCATAAGTACTAGTACTTTTCTTGTTCTTTCTCTAACATATATTAGAATTTCTTCACACTTTCAAAACCTAAGAGGTTAAACATTTTTAAATCAACAAATACACTATAGTGTGTCAGTAAACAAGTTAGAACTATGTCACATGAGATGTTTACTAACGTAAGTTTTCTAAACATGGACAATTCAGAGCTCATATTTGTCATTATCAAGCAAAACAGTTTGCAATGAACAAATACGACTAATGTGTTTCAATGTATGATTTTTCCTGAGCCCCCCTTAGGCATGATTGCAGCAAACTGCACAGTGAGGAAAGCTTTCCATTTTTCACTATGCAGTGATTTGACTTCTCACATTTCGGCTGGAATGAAAATTAGATTCAAAGACAGCTCTGTACCTGATAACTCTGACAAGGTGTGAAATGCTAAGCTTTATATGGCTGTAATGAACATATGCAAGGTTTTTTCCCTGTCTTTTGTCTGAAGGCTTCACGCTGTCTATCCTGGAGTAAAAAATTTCTTTCTAATATTGTATATCAGCTATCTTGTCTATAATGCCCACATTTTCCAAATGTCAGCTATATGGGAGAAATGCCAGTTCGTTTAGGGCTCTTTATTACTTAGATATTTGATTATACAGGATTGGCAATGTTAATAACTCTCCTAGTTGATTATCCGAGTTACTCTTTGCTCACCACCTGACAACGTTTGGAATCACATTTGAAGGAAGTAGCAAAACTCTAGAATCTCTATAAATAAAGAGAGGAAAAGTTAGTGTAATCTAGAGTAGGAAAGAACTAAACATTTTGTTTATTTATGTGGAAACATTACTATTCATAATTATTGACACTTTATATAAACTAAAATTCAGATCTTAAATTAAATATGAATTCAACTTTATGGTGAAGTCAAGACAGCAAAGTAAGGTCTACAGCTCCCTGCATGTAGGAAGAAAATTATGAATATGTGGCCAAAAAAGGCTGGTATTTATTTTCAAGAGAAAAATGAAGCCCTGGGTATGCTGGACACAGACAGCTTAGAGACATGGACAGACAAATTCCAGTTTTTGGACAAACTTTATTTTTTTTTTTTGGACAAACTTTAAATTCCAAATCAAAAGAATAAATTAAATTGTTATTGTGTGATATGAGGTCAATGTACAAAAATCAATTTATTTCTATACACTAGCAATGAACAATTTGAAAATGAAATTAAGGGAAAAAATCTCATTTAAAATAGCATTAAAAAGAACAAAATACTTAGAAATAAATTTAACCAAAGAAATGTAATATTTTTACACTGAAAATAGTACTAAAAGAAATTAAAGAAAATATAAATAAATGTAAAAACATTCTGTATTCATGCCTTGTGAGACAATATTGTTATCATGGCAATATTCCTTGTTTTAGTTTTCATTTTGTTGCTATAAAAAGTCACTTTACTTCAATAGTTTAGAGAACACCAAGAACATGGGTCTTATGGGCTAAAATCAGAATGTTGACAGAGATGGTTCCTCTGGAGGCTCCTGTGGAGAATCCCTTCCTTGTCTCTGGAGCCACATAAGACTGACTGCATTCTTCAGTTTGTGGCCACATCATCTTAATCTCTGCTTCCTAGGGTCAAGTTTCTCCCTGGGTCCCTCTTATAAGGACACTTAGGATTATGTTGTGCTCACCTCTTGTAATCCTTAACTGAGCCACACCTGCAAAATGTAAAAGCTGATTCTGAAACTTATTTGGAGATGCAAGGAACCCAGTATAACCAAAACAATCTTGAAAAAGAACCAGTTTGGAGGATGCATATCTCCCAATTTCAGAAGTACAGAGCTTCAATATTCAGGATGGTATAGTACTGTCATAGACATATAGATCAATTGAATATAATTAAGATTCCATAAATTAAGAGAAACAGAATTTCAGCAAAGAGGCCATTACCATTCACTGAGAAAAGAAGTCTTTTTAACAAAGGATGGGAATATATGGATGTACACATGCAAAAGGATTACATTGGACCCTTTATTTCATGTGATATTAAAAACTACCACAAAATGGATAAAAAACTAAATGAAAAAGCTAAACTATAAAACTGTTAGGTGCAAGTTTTTGTGATTTGGGGCTGGGCAACGTTTTCTTAGATATGACACCAAAAGTTCAAGCAACCACAGAAAAATTTGATAAATTGGACTTCATCAAAGTTAAAAACTTGTGGGCATCAATGGATGCTATCAGAAAAGTGAAGAGTCACTGAAGGGAAGAAAATATTTGAAATCATGAGAATCTGGTATCCAGGATATATAAAGTAACCATACAATCCAAAAATATGGAGACAAACAGTCTAAGTTAAAAAGAGGTAAAGGATTTGAGGAGACATTTCTCCTAAAAAATGAATAAATAGCCAATAAGCACATGAGAATATACCCAATACCATTAATCATTAAGGGCATGCAAATCAAAATGACAATGAGACATCACTTCATGTCTACTAGGGTAGATTTAATAAAATTTTTAAAAGGAAAATAAGTGTTGTTGAGAATGTGGAGAATTTAGCACCTTCATATACTGCTGGTGGGAGTGTAAAATGCTGTAACTGCTGTGGAAAAGTTAGTTCTTAAAAATTTAAACATAGAATTATCATATGACCCAACAATTCCACTCCGAGTTATATACCCAACAGAACTAAAAACATATGCTCAAACAGTATTTATAGCAGAATTATTCATAAGAGCCAAAATATGGAAACAATCTAAATGTCCATCAGCTGATGAATGTCTAAACAAAGTATGGCATACACATGCAATGGGATGTTATTCATCCATAAAAAGGAATAAAGTACTAACACATGCTACAGAATGGATGAACCTTGAAAACATTATGCCACATAAGAAAGCCAAAAACAAAATGCCACATAAAATATCCAGAACTGGTAAATTCACAGAGAAAGAAAATACATGACTGGTTGCTAGGAACTGGGGAGAAGGAGGATGGGGAATGACTGGTAATGGGGATGGAATTTCTTTTTAGGGTGATGAAAGTATTCTGGAATTAAATAATGGTGATGGTTGAACAACATTGTAAAATACTAAAAACTACTGAATTCTTAAAAATTAATCAACCCTGAATATTCATTGGAAGGACTGTTGCTGAAGCTAACTCCAGTATTTTGGCCACCTGATATGAAGAGCCACCTCATTTGAAAAGACCATGATGTTGGGAGAGATTGACAGCAAAAGGAGAAGAGTACAGCAGAGGATGAGATGGTTAGACAGCATCACCAACTCAAAAGAAATTTGAGCAAACTCTGGAAGATGGTGGAGGACAGAGGAGACTGGAGTGCTGCAGTCCATGGAATCACAAAAAGTCACACATGACTTAGCAACTGAACAACAACAAAAGGGGGAAAAAAAGCAGTATACATTATAGATACATTATAGATAGAAGGATACAGTTTTAGAGATTATCTTGACACAGGAAACAAATAATCTCTCTAGTCTCATAATTTGAAGAATGTTGATAATTTTTTTTACTCTGCATGACTTTTTGAGAAAAAATCAGAGATATTGAATATTCAGAGGTTAAAATAATCCATTGTGTGTTCTAAAGGATGGTAAAGGTATCTTGTGTTTTCATTTAACAGGATAGGAAATTGATGTCTCTGATATTAAGTCTGTGTGTCCAAACTGAGTGTTAACATGTGACACAGTGGGAAGCGGCATGGAATGGCTGATATAGAATAATGTAGTTATATGTTATGGACTGAATGCTTATCACTCCTCAAAATTCATATATTCAAACCCTAATCCAAAATGTGATATTTTTTGTAAGTAATCAGGTTTAGATATGGTCTTGAGGATGGAGCCTCTATGATAGACTTAGTATTCTATAAGAAGAGAAAAAGAGATCACAGCTCTCTCTTTTTCTCTACCAGGTGACTACACAGTGAAAAGGCAGTTGTTTGAAAGCCAACAAGATCCTTACCAGGAACTAATGTATCTGCACCTTGATCTTGAACTTACTGGCCTCCAGAATGTGAGAAATAAATGTCTGTGTTTAAGTCACTCAGTCCATGGAATTTTGTTACAGTGACTTGAGCTGACTAATACATTATGGAATGAGCTAGGTAAAGGAGAATGGGACAAGAGATCAGGGAATAAGAAATATATTTGCTTAATAAAACATAAAGCAGATCAAAAGAGGGATTTTATAAAAGGACTCGTGTAATATTATTTTAGTTCTTTGATTTTTTAATTAAAGATACTTCCATGCATCAAAAACTAGACTGTAGATGGACCATAATAACATTGCTCTGTTGATCAAAGTCTCTAATTCTTTTTAAAAACAAAGCTATAGTAGAATAGACATGTTTATCAGTTTTTATTTATGCAAAAGTCATAGATTATTATTTTAATTTTATATTTTGTGATTAACTATGTGCACAAAATTTATAATGTCTTTTAGGAAAATACAATGAAGCAGGAAAAGAAAAGGATCTGTTGAATTCTTTCAACTTGAAATGGTTGTTTTATTTTTATTTGTTTGTAATGAACTAGGTCATTCAGAATGAGAGTTCGGGGTGAGTAAGAAGTAAATATTGGTGATTAATGAGACATAAAATGAAAATACAGGACAGAAAAAGAACCTTTTAATGGTAAGGGATATGACCCAGTGTGATAAGATGAAGAATTCTCTCTGTACACTTGAGAATCAATGCCCCTTCTATAATGAGCTATACAAAACATCACCCTACCTGCCAGTTTTACCTAGTGTCATTTTGCTATTCCTGAGACTCTTTCAGTGGCATATCATTGTACAGGCTAGCAAAGAACAGCAATAAACTCCAGTGACTCAGTAAACAAATAGAACAATATGTTACTAGGCTTTTGCAAACAGTAAAATTTCAAACAAAGTGAAGTGAAAGTCACTCAGTCATGTCCGACTCTTTGTGACCTCATGGACTGCAGCTCACCAGACTTCTCTGTCCATGGAATTCTCCAGGCAAGAATACTGGAGTGGGAAGCCATTCCTTTCACCATGGGACTCTTCCCAACCCTGGGATCAAATCTGGGTCTCCTTCATTACAGGCAGCTTTTTTTAACCATCTGAGCCACCAGGGAAGCCCAATCTGACTCTTTCTCTAAATGAATCCTACTTTACCCTCATGTCAACTACATTGTTTTCTAGTCTTCAAAGGAAGCATGTCTTTTCAGCTTTAGTTCAAAGTTGAGTCTTCCATGAAGCACTGCTTAGGAGTTTGTCCTAGATTTGTCTTTTAAACTCGGCACTAACAGCTGTGTGAACTTAGGATAAGCGATTTATCTTCCCAAGCCATATTTACTCATCTGTAAAATGTAAACATGGAGAAGGAAATGGCAACACACTCCAGTATTCTTGCCTGGAAATTCCATGGGCAGAGGATCCTGGCAAACTACAGTCCATGGAGTCACAAAGAGTTGGACACAACTAACACAGACAAAATGTAAACAATAATGTTTGCTTTGAAAGCAAAGACTTGTAAAGATTAAATAGTATCTATACAGCATATTAAAAAACAAAGACATCACTTTGCTGACAAAGATTCATACAGTCAAAGCTATGGTTTTTTTAGCAGTCATGTACGTTTGTGAGAGTTGAACCATAAAAAAGACTGAACACTGTAGAATTGATGCTTTCGAATTGTGGTGATGGAGAAGATTCTTGAGTGTCCCTTGGACTGTAAGAGATAAAATCAGTCAATCCTAAAAGTGAATCAACCCTGAATATTCATTGGAAGGATTGATGCTAGAGCCGAGACTCCAATACCCTGGCCACCTGATGCGAAGAGCCAATGCACTGGAAAAGACCCTGATGCTGGGAAAAATTGAAGGCAAAAGGAGAAAAGAGTGACAGAGGATGAGATGGTTAGATAGCATTACCAACTCAATGGAGATGAGCTTCAGCAAACTCCAGGAGATAGAGGAGGACAGATAAGCCTGGCATGCTGCAGTTCATGGGGTCACCAAGACCAGACATGACTTGGTGACTGAACAACAAGTGGAGTCCTTCATACAATACCTGAAAGAGTAAGCACCCAATTAATGATATTACACAGCTAGTATTTCTTTAATTCTGAGGTTTCATAAACAAAAATCATATTTCCTTTTCTCCTTATGAATTAAACCTAGTTAACTTTTCTATGTTGTTCTCACCATGAACTTTCATAAACAATTTAAGTCTTCTTCTTTTCCAGTGACAGCTATAATCTCTCAAATTCCTTCCACTCACCTTCTGAACTTCAGTCTCTGCCCTTGAATGTGTACTGATATCTCATTTCCTTCTCTCCTTCTAATTCAGTTCAGTTCAGTCACTCAGTCATGTCTGACGCTTTGCGACCCCATGTACTGCAGTACGCCAGGCTTCCCTGTCCATCACCAAATTCCAGAGCTTACCCAAACTCATGTCCATCAAGTCAGTGATGCCATCCAACCATCTCATCCTCTGTCATCCCCTTCTCCTCGTGGCTTCAATCTTTCCCAGAATCAAGGTCTTTTCCAATGAGTCAGTTCTTCACATCAGGTGGCCAAAGTATTGAAGTTTCAGCTTCAGCATCAGTCCTTCCAATAAATATTCAGGACTGATTTCCTTTAGGATGGACTGATTGGATCTCCTTGCAGTCCAAGGACTCTCAAGAGTCTTCTCCAACACCACAGTTCAAAAGCATCAATTCTTTGGTGCTCAGCTTTCTTTATAGTCCAACTCTCACACCCATACATGACTACTGGAAAAACCATACCTTTGACTAGATGGACCTTTGTTGGCAAAGTAATGTCTCTGCTTTTTAATATGCTGTCTAGGTTGGTCATAGGTTTTCTTCCAAGGAGCAAGTGTCATTTCATTTTCATTTGCAATCACCATCTGCAGTGATTTTGGAGCCCAGAAAAACAAAGGCAGCCACTGTTTCCACTGTTTCCCCATCTATTTGCCATGAAGTGATGGGACCAGATGTCATATCTTAGCTTTCTGAATGTTGAGTTTTAAGCTAACTTTTTCACTCTCCTCTTTCACTTTCATCAAGAGGCTCTTTAGTTCTTCTTTGTTCCCTTACATCAAAGTCTGATCTTCAGGCTTTATATGTAAGCAGGACTCGAGTATTGGGGCAGACTCTTTTCAAAGTGAAAAAAAACAACAGCAGCAGCCATGTACCTTGGAATACTTGTGTTTCATTTTTGGACAGGAGAAACTAGAAGCCTAGCAATGAGACTCTAGGAAGTGCTGAGGAGGCTATCTCCAGACAGGAACTGTCAAGGCCTCACCCTCCTCACTGATGTCAGTTGTTGCCTGCTCACATAATCATCCATGCCACAAACACGACTCCTCAGAAATTGGCTTTTTATCAAAGTCTGATAAAAGGAATCTGCAAACTCCAAATTAGGATTTTAAATTCACCAAAATGTAGATTAGATTCTGTGTCAAATACTGGTATTATTTAGATACTCTTGCTCTCCTAGGGAATTCCTTAAACTTCAATGTGTAATCACTTCCTGAAGTTATGTATTGAAAAGGCAGATTTCCAGGTTATTTGGTCTGAACATAATCGCAAGTGAACTTTATGGAGATAGTTCACATCCCACACTTCGAGAAATGCTGCCTACAAAACGGAGAGACAGTTCACACCTTAAGGAAAGAAAGCAAAACCCATGAAGATGCACTAATCCATAAGCAGAACATACTATATAACCAGTTAAAGCATTCCATTAAATGGGAAAAGTTTTCCCTGGGAAGAACCTCATTATAGTGTTTCATGTAGCTGCTTCAAGAAAGAAAGAGCTAGGTGGCAAAATGATTTTGATATTATGAAAGTTCATTAAAAAAGGATTCTGTCTGTAATGAAATGGGGATATATGACCCATGGAAGGACGAGAAGCAGGAGCTGAAGAATAGATGATGGCAAAGAGGAAACAAAATAAAAGCAAAACTATGATGACAACCTCAACCAACCAGTAATGTCTCCTGAAATTGAGAGAATGAGATAATCAGGAAGAATGAGAAAAAGATAGGACAAAACATTTAAATGGTGTTTTTATTTAACTCCTTTCTCCCCTGCCCTGCCAGACCACACATTCCAGAATAGGTTATGTTTCCATTTAAATAATTAGTTATTTGTTCAGATGTACAACCTAATTTTAGAGACTTTAAACTCCTATGCTTCTTTAATTGTATCATTTCATATTTTATTATTTGGGTTTTTTTTTTCATGGAATAAGGCATTTTATTTTAAATATAGCAGTGCGTGCATATTAAATCAGTTAATTTCTGTTTTTGCTTTAAAATCGAAAATAGACATACAGATAGCTAAAAAGTACATGAAAAGATGCTCAACATCACTAGCTATTAGAGGAATGCAAATCCAAACTACAATGAGGTATCACCTCAGACCATCAGAATGGTCATCATCAAGAAATCTACAAACAATAAATGCTGGAGAGGGTTTTGAGAAAAGGGAACCCTCCTACACTGTTGGTGGGAATGTAAACTGGTACAGCCATGATGGTGAACAGTATGGAGATTCTTTAAAAACCAAAAACTTGAAACTACAATGCTGTGCTGTGCTGTGCTTAGTCACTCAGTCATGTCTGACTCTTTGCAACCCCACAGACTGTAACCCACAGGCTCCTCTGTCCATGGGTATTCTCCAGGCAAGAAAACTGGAGTGGGTTGCCATGCCCTCCTCCAGGGGGTCTTCCCAACCCAGGAATCAGACAGGAGTCTCCTGCATTGCAGGACATTTAACAACTGAGCTATTAGGGAAACCCTGAACTACCATCAGTTCAGTTCAGTTCAGTCGCTCAGTCATGTCCGACTCTTTGCAACCCCCTGAGCCGCAGCACGCCAGGCCTCCATGTCCATCATCAACTCCCAGAGTTTATCCAAACTCATGTCCTTTGAGTCGGTGGTGCCATCCAACCACCTTATCCTCTGTTGTCCCCTTCTCCTCCCACCCTCAATCTTTCCCAGCATCAGGGTCTTTTCAAATGAGTCAGTTCTTTGCATCAGGTGGCCAAAGTATAGGAATTTCAGCTTCAAAATCAGTCCTTCCAATGAGCACCCAGAACTGATCTCCTTTAGGATGGACTGGCTGGATCTCCTTGCAGTCCAAGGGACTCTCAAGAGTCTTCTCCAACACCACAGTTCAAAAGCATCAATTCTTCGGTGCTTAGCTTTCTTTATAGGCCAACTCTCACATCCATACATGACTACTGGAAAAACCATAGCCTTGACTAGACAGACCTTTTTTAACAAAGTAATGTCTCTGCTTTTTAATATGTTGTCTAGGTTGGTCTTAACTTTCTTTCCAAGGAGTAAGCGCCTTTTAATTTCATGGCTGCAATCACCATCTGCAGTGATTTTGGAGCCCAGAAAAATAAAGTCAGCCACTGTTTCCACTGTTTCCCCATCTATTTGCCATGAAGTGATGGGACTGGATGCCATGATCTTAGTTTTCTGAATGTTGAGCTTTAAGCCAACCTTTTCACTCTTGTCTTTCACTTTCATCAAGAGGCTCTTTAGTTCCTCTTCACTGTCTGCCATAAGGGTGGTGTCATCTGCATATCTGAAGTTATTGATATTTCTCCCGGCACTCTTGATTCCAGCTTGTGCTTCCTCCAGCCCAGCATTTCTCACGATGTACTCTGCATATAAGTTAAATATGCAGGGTGACAAGATACAGCTTTGATGTACTCCTTTTCCTATTTAGAACCAGTCTGTTGTGCCATGTCCAGTTCTAACTGTTGCTTCCTGACCTGCATATACAGGTTTCTCAAGAGGCAGGTCAGGTGGTCTGGTATTCCCATCTCTTTCAGAATTTTCCACAGTTTATTGTGATCCACACAGTCAAAGGCTGTGGCATAGTCAATAAACCATATGACCCAGCAATTCCACTCCTAGGCATACCCAGAGAAAACAATACTTCAAAATGATACATACACCCTAATATTCATTGCAGCACTACTTACAATAGACAGGACTTGGAAGCAATCTAATGTCCATCAACAGAGGAATGGATAAAGAAGAGGTGGTACCTATATGTAATTGAATATTATTCAACCAAAAAAAAAAAAAAATACCACTTGCAGCAACATGAATGGCCCTAGAGATAGTCATACTGATTGAAGTAAGTCAGACACAGAAAAACAAATATTATATGACATTGCTTGTATGTGGAATCTAAAAAATGGGTACAAATGAACTTATTTACAAAACATAAGTAGAGTTACAGAGGCAGAAAACAAACTTACAGTTACTGGGGGAAGGATAAATTGAGAGACTGAGATTGACATATCATATTACTATATATGAGGTAGATAATGAATATAAACCTACTGTACAGCACAGGGAACTCTACCCAATACTCTGTAATGACCTATATGGGAAAAATCTAAAAAAAAAGTGGACATACATATATGTATAACTGATCCACTTTGCTATACACCTAAAACTAATACAACATGGTAAATCAACTATATGACAATAAAACTATAAATAAATAAATGAAATATAACAGAACCACTGAAAATTTGACTTTTCAAATACCACTCTTTTACTATCAATATTTCCATATAAAATCTTAAATTATCAACCTGGCTTTTATTTTCACCTGTCTTTAAAATCCCCCTAATGTTAGCTAATAGGAGAAGGCAATGGCATCCCACTCCAGCACGCTTGCCTGGAAAATCCCATGAATGGAGGAGCCTGGTAGGCTGCAGTCCATGGGGTCACTAAGAGCACAACTCAGCAACTTCACTTTCACTTTTCACTTTCATACATTGGAGAAGGAAATGGCAACCCACCCCAGTGTTCTTGCCTGGAGAATCCCAGGGACGGGGGAGCCTGGTGGGCCGTCTATGGGGTCACACAGAGTCGGACATGACTGAAGCAACTTAGCAGGAGCAGCAGCAGCAGCAATGTTAGCTAATATTTTTTTTCTAAACAATATTAATATTTAGAATTTTTTGTAAAGTTCTACCCTTATGCATTTTTAACCTATATTCACAACCTCATTCCTTCTAAAAACTAATTTTTAATTTTGTCTTTTTCATCTTTGACTCACTTAGCTTTCTTTTCTTCATTGGAATACCTTGCTCTTTCCTTTCCTTTGTTTTTCTTATCTCTCTTCCCTTTTTTCCCTCTTTCCCGCCTTCTCTTTTTCCCTTCCTTCCTTCTCCCTTCCCTCCCCACCCTTCCCTCCTCCTTTCCCCTTTTGTCCATTTTTAATTTTTTTTCCCTTTTCTCTCTTTTTTTCTCCTTATCTTTTCCCTTTTTCTTTAAGGTTCCCTGGGAAATTTCTATTCATCCTTTTCTGTATCCATAAAGTACTCAGTTAATTCACAGGACTTCCAAATATTCATTTCCTACTTTGACACTTCACATCTCATATGTCTCTAGTCTTATCATCTTCAGTTTATTTTTAAAAAGATATCTTCATTTTTCTATCCAATCAAAGTCTGGTGAGGTGAAGTGTTAGTCACTCAGTCATGTCCTACTCTTTGCGACCCCATGGACTGTAGCCCACTAGGCTCCTCTGTCCATGGAAATCTCCAGGCAAGAATACTGGAGTGGGTTGCCATTCCCTTCTCCAGCAGATATTCCCAACTCAGGGATCGAACCTGGGTCTCCTGCATTGCAGGCAATACTTTACCACTGAGCCACCAGGGAAGCCCCAGTCAAAGTCTAAAATGAGTCAAATACAAGTTTATAATCTGTGCATAAAATAATTATAACATTCCACTCTTTCCCCATTCTGATTTTGGCATCACCATTATCCAGATTTTTAATACCTAAAGTCTTGGTCATCTTTAAATGTTTTCTTTCTTCCATGAATGAAATACTTCACTAACAAGTATACTGAGTTTTAAATTTTTTGAGCATCATTGCTATCCCCATTACTTTTCTGTTTTTGTATTTATGACTAAGTCTCTATTTTTTATCAGTTCACATCTGAGCCATTATATGACATTTTTTTTCTGATTTCTTTGCATTTAAGAGTGACAAATCCATAAACCAAGTATTATGAAGACACACGAAAGTAAATGAGACTATCAAGAGAAGAGCTGATTAAGGGAAATGATATTACTTCTCTTTTCACTCCCAACTATGGCATCCCATGGTACCTACTTTTCTTTCTTAGGTTCCTGCTTTTACTATATTTATATTTTTCTCTAGCATTACTTAATTTTCCTAACCTACCAGAAAACAAAAAAGAAAGATGACAGTATTGTGAGGTATTGGCTTCTATCAACACCACCAAAACAACCTACTGATAGGACAAAGTTGGGTTTATCGCTTACCAGTGCAGGGAAGGCACGACCCTGACAGTCTTAGTAGTGTACCAGAGGTAAAGAGCAAAACCTTGGCTTTTTGAAGTCTGGTTTAAGATGTATCTTCTAATCCAGGGATGTGGTTTATACTGAGTAGAAACGATTAAAAAACAATTTAGGATTTATAGATAGGAAAAGAATACAGTTTTGAGTCAAGGAGTTTCAAGAATTAGGATATAAACTGCCTTTCAAAACTTTCTATTAAATAATTGATTTTTTTCAAAAAGTTCCTTAGAAGAACAACAAATTACTTGTAGCTTTCATCTTCCAAGGCAACAGTTTTCTGGGATAATAAAGATATGTTGAACTTTTTTCATAAAGAGATTCCATCTCTTATAGAGAAGAATTTAAAGCCCACAAGGTTTTAACACTTCTATTACAACTGCAAAAATGAAATTTTATGAGAAAAAGAGAGTATAAAACCTTTTACTTCCTGGAAACAGGTGCTTCTGCTTTTTTTTCAAAACTCAAGAAACCCGTGTTTTTAGTAGTTTCACTTTAGAGAAAGAATCACAAATCTAAATCAGAGCCACAAGCTCAAATGCCTAGATGGGCCAGGACCAAAACATCAGTGTGTAAGGATGTGGGTTCCCAAGGACTGTGGAACCAAGAAGTTGGTAAGAACTGTAGGAACCAAGGATTTGAAAGTGTTCTCCATTTAAAAGCATTTATATCCAAATCAAAACATTTTAAGCCATGTCATAGTTGAGCAGAATCTATCTTCAGGCCAGCTTCTACCTGTAGGCCACCATTTTGCAACCTTTCTACAGTCAAAAAGATTGTGAAGATCTATCAGATGTTTGATATCTATTAGAAAGTCAGGAAAATGCTTGAAAGTGTACATTCAGCCATTTGGCTCAGACGGTAAAGAATCTGCTTGCACTTAAGGAGACCTGGGTTCAATTACTGGGTTGGGAAGACCCCCTGGAGAAGAGAAAGGCAACCCACTCCAGTATTCTTGCTAGGAGAATCCCATGCTCAGAGGAGCCTGGCATGCTACAGTCCATGGGGTCTAAAAGAGTCAGACACAACTAGCGACTAACACTTTCATCCAGCCGTTTAGCCTCAGATATGTGCAGCCCCAAAGTGTAGATAGAGCCCTGTGATGAGTAACTCCATCTGGTTCATGGAAAGGATTAAGTATCTCAAAGTTCTATAGTGACATGGAAAAGCATAATGCTAATCCTGGCTGTTCAGACCAACATAAGAGAATAACAGCTACAACTAACTTGGGAACAACTTCAGTTCTTTTGATTATGGAAGACATTCTTTCTTTAGCAAAGCAAACAAAATTTGACAAGTGCTTTTATTTTCATATATTTTCGTTTGTTTTTCAACAGTGATAAGTATTTAAAAGCATTTAAAAGCCTGTGTTTTTTCACAAAATCATCATCCTTTCCTGGAGTTTTGAAAGAAAAAAGTAATTGAGGGAAAAAAATGCTGGCAAACCTTGTCACTAGACTGATGAAGTCAGCTATTATTCTCCAGCATGACTCCTGGAGTGACTACTTAAATGATCATTTGGTTCTTGGTGTCAGTGAGTTTTCATATTTGGCTCTTTTGGCATATGCAGCTTCAGGAATTATATATGACATGTTGATTATATTCTGCAGCAGGAAATGCTGTAGTGATCTACTTTGCCCAAAGCTCAGTCTCATTTCCATCAGCAAGAAAATCTCTCAGAGCCTTCGAAAGGACAGGCTGCCAGCCAAAAGCCTAAACACAATTAAACTGTGGCATAAAAAATATAGTACACCCAATTAAACTGGGATAGTTAGTGAAGGTAATTTGTCAGTCATGTGAATGCCCTTTGTCTCTGATCACTCTGTTTATGGGCTGATCTAGAAAATCATACAATTCATACTTCTGTTAAGAAACTCAATCACTGGGCTCCATGTGGTTTAAAGTTTCCATTTAAGATAACCTGTTTCAGGCTAAGTCATTCCTTCAGCTATATCTGCCAGCTGAGCAATCTGCATCTTTTGGACACTGCTACATTAGCATTTAGGTGGCATAGTGGTAAAGAATCTGCTTGCCAATGCAGGAAATACAAGAGACTCAGGTTCAATCCCTGAGTCAGGAAGATCCCCTGGAGTAGGAAATGGCAACCCACTCCAGGACTATTGCCTGGAAAATTCCATGGACGGAGAAGCCTGGTGGGCTACAGCCCATTGGGAGAAAAGAGTCGGACATGACTGCATGACTGAGCGCGCACCTTAGTATCTGCCACTGGCCTCCTTGAAATGTGGAGAGAGCAAATATGCACATCCTCCATAATGACAATGAAAGTCACATAATTGATTCATCACTATCCATTTCCAGAAGAAAAGGTAACTGTCACTGAACTCTAATCACACAACACAACACGGGCCAACCTTTAAGTGTAGGGGGCAGTAGAAAGGTGGGTTAAGAGGGTTGGCAGCTGTCATTCTAAGCCAAGGAAAATCTATTAGAGATGCATACATTCTCTAATCTGACTGCTTTCAGAAGGCTGCCTGGTGTCTACAGACTAATGTACAAAGGAAGCAGAGGCACTCCTTCTTCATGCTGCTCCCCTAAATTGATCTGTCATCTGAAGTCACTTCACCTGTTTCATACAGGGTCTCCTCACAGTGCTGGCTACAGTATCCATAACATAAAGTCACTTCAGTCTGTTGAACACATTCCTCACTTACCTGCATTTTGATGATACAAAGTATCCATATGTTTCAGACAATTTAGTCAGGTGGAAGCATTTTATCATTGAAAAGAAATTGTAGTGAATGAGAAGTGAACTAGAGAATCTTGGTGTTCTATCATTTATGAATAGGTCAGAACAAAAAAAATGCATACACAATTGGCAGGAAACTGAGGGAGATAAGATGATTTTCTATTATTTCTATTTATTTACACACTTATGTGTTAGATATTTCTTTTGGACAATAGGTCTGAAACTAATCTATTTTGCTTTTATTTTTTATTTGACCAACTTTACATGTACATACATGTACATACTGTACATACTGTAAAAGGCACCTATTAAGTATTCCTACCTTTAGAATATTTGTAGATACATATGTTCATGACCACAGTCAAAGGATGTATCATTTCTAAAAAAAATTCCTCTACTCTTTAGATGTCATTGCTAATCTTCCTATCCTCCTCCTCTAGTCTCCAGTCTTGGAAAATCACTAATCTTTCTAGTTACCTATCCTGGTCTTTCATATGCAAAGAATTAGATAATATATGGTCTTTTGAAAAGCTCAGCATAATTTTTTCAAAGGATAACTGTGAATCAATATTTTCTATGTTTAACATCAGAATAACATTCTACTGATTGGATAAAATGTTGTTTACTCACACATCTGTTAATATACATTTAGATGTTACTGCCTTTTGGCTACTATGATTCATATTACTATAAAATTCATGTATAAGTTTTGGTGTAACATGTGTTTTCATTTTCTTGGACATTTACTGAGGAGTGGGAATGATGGGTCATATGATAATTCTAGGTTTACTATTTGGTGATAGCCTAGACCCCATTCCAGAGTGGCTTTTCCATTTTATATTCATCCCACCCTGTATGACAGTTTAATTTTTTCCATAAATCCTTGATAAAATGTACCATTTTTGATTCAAAAACTTGAATTTTGATTTTCTACCTCATTTTTATTTTGGTCATTGTAATTGTTATCAAGTGGTATCTTTTGTAGTTTTGATTTGCAACTCCTTGATGAAACTAATCTATAATAGATCTAACCTAGAATAATGTAAGTTTTAGAAGTTAGAGAGTTGATCTAATTAACCCATCAATAAACAGTTTATAGAACACATCAATGGAGGAATCCAATGCTGTAATCCTAGAGAAGTACACAACAGGCCCTACCCTGGAATCTCCCATTTGATCTCTTTACCCCCACCATACCTCCCAAACTCCACTATTCTGAAGACCAAGGATCATTTTTCTCTCAATGCCAAGCCTAGTGTCTGGCCCAAAGTAGTCTTTCTGAAAGAAACCAGAGAGGAAAAATTCTTAACTGTAACAAAAATCATGAAGTTATAATTATGAAACTGAATTATCAGTTTAATTTATGGCATGACCTAAAATCAAATTTCTATTAAAAAAGAAATTGAATTGAAAAATAACCACTCAATTCAGATATCTCAAAGTATAATTTGGGAATTATCTGCATCAGATTTCCCTTAGTGCTCCCATTTCAGCCTTACTGAAGTTGAACACATAGGATTAGGCCTTGGTAACTTAAATGTGTAATACAATTTTATAGATGGTTCATATTCACACTGAAGTTTGCAAAAAAAAAAAAAAGACAAAACTGCTATTTTTAAGGCTCCAGCAAAGATCTTCAAATAATTTCTAGAGGGATGCTTCTTTTATCTTACCTAAATAACTAGATGTAGGTCGAAATTTTTCTGTACTCCCTGTTGTCTCAGACATTAAAGAATTCGCCTGCAATTCAGGAGACCAAGGTTCGATCCCTGGATGGGGAAGATCCCCTGGAGGAGGGAATGGCTATTCACTCCAGTATTCTTGCCTGGAGAATTCCATGGAGAGAGGAGCCTGGCAGGCTATAGTCAATGGGGTCACAAAGAATCAGACGTGACTGAGCTATTAACAACACATGGGCAGGTCATGGTGATACTGAGTGCCTGTGTGGACAGGGAAATCTCAGCTGGCTGGAATCAGGAACGTCCACGGGAGTCACAAAGAGTCAGATGAAACTTGGTGACTGAACAATAATAGCAACAACAAAAGGGAGCAGATAAAAGGGTTGTTGCGTTGTCTCCCTGTCTGGGTCTGATATTCCAGTAAGCCACAGAAATTTGGGCATAGCAGTAACCCTCATCCATAGAGTTGCTATCTTCCCTATTATTTCAAACAAAGAGGTTTTCCTGATATCATGAATAAAGATCCCTCAGAGGGAACTATTTTTCCTTTTTTTTTTTTTTTCAAATCAACAACAACTAACTTATTTCTTACTGGCAGTTAGACTTTGTATTCAGTTAATTTCAGTTCAGTTGCTCAGTCATGTCCAATGCTTTGCGACCTCATGGACTGCAGCATGCCAGGACGGCCCTGTCGATCACCAGTTCCTAGAGTTTACTCAAACTCATGTCCATTGAGTCGGTGATGCCATCTAACCATCTCATCCTCTGTCATCCCCTTCTCCTCCTGCCTTCAATCTTTCCCAGCATCAGAGTCTTTTCAAATGAGTCAGCTCTTCGCATCACGTGGCCAAAGTATTGGAGTTTCAGCTTCAACATCAGTCCTTCAAATGAATATTCAGGACTGATTTCCTTTAGGATGGACTGGTTGGATCTCCTTGCAGTCCCAGGGATTCTCAAGAGTCTTCTCCAACACCACAGTTCAAAAGCATCAATTCTTTGCCACTTAGCTTTCTTTATAGTCCAACTCTCACATCCATACATGACTACTGGAAAAACCATAGGCTTGACTAGACAGACCTTTGTTGGCAAAGAAATGTCTCTGCTTTTTAATACGCTGTCTAGGTTGGTCATAACATTCCTTCCAAGCGGTATCTTTTAATTTCATGGCTGCCGTCACCATCTGCAGTGATTTTAGAGACCCCAAAATAAAGTCTCTCACTGTTTCCATTGTTTCCCCATCTATTTGCCATGAAGTGATGGGATCAGATGCCATAATCTTAGTTTTCTGAATGTTGAGCTTTAAGCGAACTTTTTCACTCTCCTCTTTCACTTTCATCAAGAGACTTTTTAAGTCTTTTTCACTTTCTGCCATAAGGGTAGTGTCATCTGCATATGTACACTTTGTATTATAGATTTCAATTTATTTCACAGTCTGTGTTAAAGGAGTAATTAAGTTAAAATATGAGTCACTCTAAAGGTAAGCCTGTACAAAGTCTGAAAATATATAGTGTTTTAAAAAATTATGGTATTTATTCATTTAGTCATGTGTACTTTTCTAACACATTTTAAGTTTCACTGAGTATAATTGACACAATAAACTGCACATATACAAGTATACAATTTGATAAAATGTTACATTGCTATATACCCATGAAACCATCACCACAATCAAGGTCGTGAACACAGCCATCAACCTGCAAAATTTTATTGTATATTTTTGTAATTCTTCCCTTCTCTTCACTCATTCCAGCCTACCTCCACTTCCATAACTTCATTCACTCCTAAGCTTTCTGTCACTATAGATTAGTTTATCTATGGTTTTTCATAAATGAAATCATATAGTATGTTCCCTTTGTTGTCTGGCTTCTTTCACTCAGCATAATTATTTTGATATCCATCCACTGTATATCAATGGCTTATTCCTTTCTATGAGTGAGTAGTATCCCATGGTATAAATATACCACCATTTGCTTAAATATTCATCTCTTGATAAATTTGGTTTTCAGTTTTTACCTATTACAAACAAAGCTGTTATGAACATTCATGTACATCTTTAAGTGAGTATATTGTTTCTTTTCTCTTGGGTAAATCCTATGTTGTTTTTAGTTGCTAAGTCATGTCCAACTCTTTTGCAACCCCATGGACTATAGCCTGCCAGGCTCCACCATCCATAGGATTTCTCAAGCGAGAATACTGGAATAAGCTGCCATTTCCTCCTCCAGCAGATTGTCCTGGATCATGGATCAAACCCACATCTGCTTTAGCAGGCGGATTCTTTCCCATTGAGCCACATGGGAAGCCCTAGCCTGGATTCCTAGCCTGGATCAAATGGTAGAGGTATATTTATTATTATAAGAAGCTGTCAAATTATTTCTTCAAAGTGATTTTATGAGAGCATTGTATAAGAGTTTTAGTTTTCCCACATCCTCACCAACATTCGAAACAATCCTGTCTTCTAATTTTAGTTATTTTAATAGTTGTATAGCAATATCATATCATGATTTTCATTTTCTTCATTAATGATACTGAGCAGCTTTTCATTTGCTTATTTCTTATCTATGTATCTTATTTGGTGAGGTATCTGTTCAAATCTTTTTTCTATTTATTTACTAGGTGTCTCATTTTCCTATTAAGATTTGAGAATTTAAGCATTTTGAATAAAATCCTTTATCAGATACGTGTCAAAAACTTTTCTCCTATACTGCAGTTGTCTCTTCATTGTCCTAACAGTATTTTTTGGAAGCAATAAATTTAGTTTTGATGACACCCTATTTATCAATATTTTCTTTTTGGGGTCATACTTTTGGTGTCATATCTAAGAAATTGCTTGCATTGTCTAAGGCCACCTATATTTCCTCCTTTGTTTTCCTCTAGAAGTTTTATCTTTTTGTCTATAATTATTTTTAACGGTGTCTCTTTTGTTTTGTTTTGGTATACTGTGTGAGGTATGAACGAAAAAAGAGATGACTTCTTCAGAGTGCTGTCTCAATGTCCACATTTCCTAATTAGAACCGGCAGTATTGTTATGATGAAGAACATTAACAAAAAATCTACATGTAGTGACAGGCTGAATCCAAACCACAACAATGGAGCTTATGAAGGCAGGGACAAAGGAACACAGGCTGACAACTGTATAAGCTCTTTCAAGTCATAGCTTCTCCTTCTTTTACACTCCTACTGAAAGACAGACTTTCTACATGCTCTTGCCCTGACCCTATGGAAGTATTTGGAAAAGTCTGAGAACCAGGATTGGAAAGAATGTGCACAGACTTGCTCCTTGGCACTCATTATTAATATACATTTTTTATCTTCTCTACTTCTGAAACAGAAGCAGCTCCCCTTTCTTACCTCTTGTCCTTTATCTCCTCAGTCTGCCAACCTACACAATGAGAAAAGCATGGGGAAAAAAGCCAGTAATCAGGACCAAGGGCATTAGTATATGTGTCTGTGGTATGAAACAAAGAGAGGGCATGAAATACTTCCCACCACAATTATGAAAATAAACCTAGTGATCTATAAATTATTTCTGACTTTATTTTAAAATATTTAACTTTGCATCGGTATCCAGCTGCAGTTTCTATGCATAAACATTCAGCCAAAATAGCATTTTCATTAACAAGATTGACTGCTAATGGGAAAATGTTCATACTACATCATTAAGTAAAAAATTTAGTTTTGCAAAACAACATGTAGAGTTATAAGACTGTTCTGTTAAATTCTGTGTATATTAAAGGACTGAAAATAAATATACAGAAATGATAAAAATCTCCTGGACATAAGAAAGTAATCTTCAAAAATTAGTTCTTTGTATTTTCCTGTTATTTAAACATATTTTTATAACAAATATTTTCTTTTATAAAATTAATTATGTAAAATAACTAAATAGCCTTAAAAATCATACTGGAAAAATATAGGCATTTATGTAATCAGAAGTCTATGAAAACCTGCTAAACTGAGAATTTTCTCTAATAAAATGAATACTGCTCATATCAGCAAAATCGAGCAACTGTGGGCTAGTAATAGTGATATATGGAAAAGGCAATGGCACCCCACTCCAGTACTCTTGCCTGGAAAATCCCATGGATGGAGGAGCCTGGTAGGCTGCAGTCCATGGGGTTTCTAGGAGTCGGACATGACTGAGCGATTTCCCTTTCACTTTTCACTTTCATGCATTGGAGAAGGAAATGGCAACCCACTCCAGTGTTCTTGCCTGGAGAATCCCAGGGTCGGGGGAGCCTGGTGGGCTGCCATCTATTGGGTCGCACAGAGTTGGACGTGACTGAAGCCACTTAGCAGCAGCAGCAGCAATGATATAAAAAACAGAATGCTAAAAACATATCCATTAAAACATTAAATTCTACAATGGATAGATTCATTGCTGTTATTTCAATTCCTCAGTTCACTTGAGGTCCCTTTTAGAATTCCAAGGGATTGCTGCAGGAGGACAAGTGCTCCTGCATCATTATTTAATACCCTTCTGTCTCTACATGTTTGAGTCTGTAAAACAATTTTGTTCTATGATACCGAAGATAAACTTCTGAGGTTGAACAAAAGGATTTACTTGTCTCACCAGAAATTCAAAGTCATTATGAAATAGAAATCTCACTTTCCCTCAGTAATAGAGTAGCCATGAATCACAGCATCATGCTGGCTGGATCATAATCTAACACTTCATGCTTCAGACAATAACTTGATTTGTCAAGAGAATATCCCTGTGAGGGCGGCCAATAGTATTGATGCCCACTGAAGAGGATGTAATTAAGCCTTTGGTGAACTAATTTCATTTTCTCTAAGAACTTGAGGTGCATAAATGTAAAACATAAAATAGAGAAATAAAAGGTGCTAAAGAAACCTTGCTTTGCCCAAATCTGGTTTTCACCTCTCTGATCTGATAAAGGATGTTTCATGGTGGTAGTGGTTTAGTTGGTAAGTCATGTCTGACTCTTGGGACCCCATGGACTGTAGTCTGCCTGGCTCCTCGGTCCATGGGATTCTCCAGGCATTAATACTTAAAGAGATTCAAAACATCCTTCCCTCAAATATCACACGTTTACAGCATATGTGTTTGTTTCTACCAACGAAGCACCATCAGGCTTTCTCCAGGTTTAACAGTTTCTTCCAAATTAACTGCAGAAAAGCTCAGTGCATCATGTTTGTTATCTGCTTCTATTATGGCTTGAGGACAGTGAAATTGATTCTGATTCACTTTACCACTCGCTGTGAGCAGTTTGGAGTAAAGGTATTTGTCGATTAGGGTAACTTCTTAGAAGCTTGTTATTTGCTAGGGAATACATTCATTACCCAAGGAAGTATAAGGAGCAGAAACAGCCTTATTTTTAGTTAAAGTAAGAATCTTATGTTGAGACAGGTGAGTAGCAGATTAATAGTAATCTTAATCATTCCTATATTGGGATAAACTCTGAAGTTGCATGAGGCAAGTGTTCTACTATGACAAAGAAATAATCTCTGCATCAAAAACTCTCTTCATCTTTGACCTTTAAGCACCTTTCATAACTAAGTATAATTCCTTTCAAAACACAGGGAATAGAGCTCATTATGTATGTCTTGGTCTTATATGCCTTGGTCACAGGCATTATATCAGTTGGGATATTAAGAGGGCTACAATGATTATCATGAGTTCTGTCCCAAACTGATAACCAATAAGATTTCTCAATTTGTAACTCCCTAAATCCTGGGCCCATTCTGGTGGGATGTACAGGCTAAAATGCATGGCAGAGCCTATGTCAAGAGTGGGGTGAACAGTAGCCCATGCATAGAAGCTCTGATGGCGTAGTAGGCAAAGCTGGATTCCTTAGTAGGTAAGAGGACAAAGAATGTTATTGAAATGTGTTTTTAAATTGTCACTTTATGATGAGAGCCTAACCAGATGGTCACTTTCACCACTTTCCGGCTCCAGAGGTTCCAATCAGTCAGGGCTAGTAAACAGAGCCAACCAAGGCTGAATTAGTTCATAAAAAAGGGCACAACAAAGTGAATTTAATGTATATGTCCTCACTTGGCCTTACCGGCTATTTTTTTTTCTTTTTGCCCTGTCTGCTAATATTTCCAAATTCCTAGAGTTTTCAAGCTATGAGGTTCTCTCATTCCAAGAGGAAATATTATCCCATAATCTACATGTGCATGTGTTTGCTATGTTTTGTCTGAGAATCACTGAAATTTTCAAAAGCAACAAATGGAGAAAATACAAACAAAAATGAGTTCAGACTTGTAGCACCTGGGTGTTGGAGAATTTTGGGGGCAAAGGATCTTTCTCAGACTTCTGCCCTCAGGATACACGAGGATTTTTCTTGTTTCCTCCATGCATGAGGTCAGATGAAACACCCTCATTGATTCTCTGCCGTGGTGTACTCTAAAACCCCAATCAAGATTTGGGAGACCAGGAGTGTAATACATAGAGGAAAATAAGCTAATGGTTTTCTCTGTCATTGGTCCAGAACGTCAGAATAAATGGGAATCCTTTCAAAGTTTTCTTTCTAGTAATAGAATGCCAGACTAATAGTGTTTTTAAGCAAATAGTGATTTGTTTCTCTAACAACAAGGAGTTCAGAGGCAGTTTCAAGCATTATTTAAGCAACTCAAATCCACATATAGGTATATCTTTCATTGTCATCTTTCTTTTTCAAACATCAACTCTTTTTTTTTCTTCTTAATCACAGACCAATCCTGGAGGCTTACAAATTAGCCTTAACCATTTCCTACATTTTTTAATTTGTCTATCTCTTCCTGTATCAGCAAGAAACTAACTACTAATGCTAGATTTATCCCCCACCCCCTGAGGGAGGAACAAAGTAAATAGGAAGGAGAAGCAGTGGTGAATCATGATTAACTGACTGAACATGGACTGCTGCTCATTGCAGCTGGGGCTCCGTGGTCAGTGCATATTGTTGGGAATGGGTTTATGGAGTCTACAGCACCCTCTTAGATAAATAGTAAATGGAACATTATTATTCTAGCCCAGTGAATCCCTTTGGCCACTCTTCTTAGCAGAGTAAAGAATAGCAGGTATGTGGGCTCATCCCCTAGACTTTCCTTAGTCTCTCCACGCAAGAACCTAGTTTTTTAAGATACTTGTAAATGAATGAACTATTTCCAAGTGTGAAAACCTGAACCTTCAGATGAAAAAAAAAAAATCTGTTCAGGAAATGTATCTAGACTGATTTAAAGAGGAAGGCACCTCCTCTTTATCTGGGCAATTCCTTTCGTTAACTTTGGATCTAGACTGTTGTAGTTTCTGTATCTCTCAGGTATGTCTCACTGGAAACTTGTTTCACTTCTTTGTGATCCCAGCATCAGACACTCTTCCTCACAAACTACTTTCCACTCCTATTCCAACTAGATTTCCATAAATTTTGAAGTTTTATGATTTTGAAGCTTTAAAACATAAGCTTTTTACTGGTTCCATGACAGCTCACCCCAGCTCTTCTATGATTTCTGGGGTTTTATGAGTCTCCATGCCCCTAAATACTGGCTTTATCAGAGATTGCTCTTTTTCTTACCAAACTTTATACATATTCTGATTTTCTCTTTAAATTATCTGACCCATCCAACCACAAACTCCCTTTGGTACACTGCATCCAAATTTCTATCTCTTGGAGAAGGAAATGGCAACCCACTCCAGTATTCTTGCCTGGAGAATCCCATGGACAGAGGAGTCTGGTGGCCAAGGTTATGTTTTAAAGCTTCAAAATCATAAAACTTCAAAATTTCTATCTCTAGCCAACTTTATTCTCCTGATATGGGGAATGCTATTTATAATTTCCTTGTATACATCGCAGACCAAAAGATCCATCAGCAGGTTGTTTTCAAAGTTTCAAAATGTAACTGAGGGCAGCCTACATTAAAAATATGTTTAACATCATTAGCCATTAGGCACTTGCATATCAAAACACAATGAGTTATCACTACACACCTATCAGAATTGCTTGAGGAAAAATAAGTGCTGGTATGGATGTGAAGAAACTGGGTCATTTGCACATTGCAGGTGGGAATGTAAAATGGCATATCCCCTCTAGAAAATGGTTCGACAGTTTTTTTTTAAAGCATGTAAATATAATATGACCTAGATTGCCCTCTTGGGAATTTATCCCAGAAAAATGAGAAATTATGTTCATACAGAAACTTATAGATGAATGCTCATAGCAACTTTAATCATAATAGCCACAAACTGAAAATGACCCAGATGACCTTTAATAGGTGAGCTGTTAAAGAAACTGTGGTACACCCATACCAAGGAATAATATTTAGCAATAAAAAATGCATGAAATATTGACATATGCAGAATTTTGGGCAGATTTCTAGGAAGTTATTTATAGTGAGTGGAAAAATGACAATTCCAAAAGGTATGACTACTTATATAACACTATATATAACTTATATAACTACTTATATAACATTCTTAAAATGACAAAATTTTAGAAAGAGAGAGCATATTAGAGGTTCCTAGAGTTGGGAGCTGGTGAGGTGGGGAGAGGTGGGTGGGTATGGCTTAAGAAAATGGCCAAATGAGGAATCTTTTGGGACTGGAAACACTGACTGTATCAATGTCAATATTGTGGTGGTGATATTGCTGTTTTACAAGATGTAACTGTTAGGTCAAACTATGTACAGGATGCTTGGAGCCTCTCTGAATTATTTCTTATAACCATGTGTGAATTGATAATAATTTAAAATTTTTAAATATAATGAAAATTGTAATCATATTTGTTTCAGGTAGTACTTAATAAATTAGAAGAGCAAAATAAAAAGAAACTTTAGTTCCTAGAATTAGAAAATTGCTCTTAAAAATTAAGTTGCATAGTGTAACAGCATCCTTCCTTCTAAATTTTTAATCAAAATTTGCATTAATCATATTCTAAAAGACTTAATTTTCTCTATCTTGCTAAGACAAAATTTGTATGACTCTTCTTTCCTGTCAGAAATTCTACATAAAATCAATTTATTTGGGATAAATCATGTCCTTTAAACCATAAAGCAAAAAACGTAGGAAATGTTCTTAAAAGACACTTTAAATATTTCAAGTATGTCTGATACTAAACAGATACCATGTAGTCTGTATTTTTACTGACTTCATACACCTCAGATAAATGTACTTTTTTGAAAAACGTTGCTTTTTTGAGTCAATACTAACGAATATTTATAATTAGGAAAGGGACAAAGCCACAGATAGAATCCTAGAAAGTACCAAAAATAAGGAAATGAGAAGAAGCCAGTGAAAGGGGAAAAGCAGAACTGAGAAAGATTACTATGAAGTGCAAGGGGAAACATATGCTGCATTCAACATAATTTCTTCAAATATGTCCTCCACTTAACTTATTTTCTTTTCAACCTTATTTACACTGCTCTTAAAATTATTCATTGAGCTTATTTTTAAATTATGTTTAAGTAAATAAATTATATGAACAAGTATACAAATTGAACCCTGGTGGCTCAGAGGGTAAAGCATCTGCCTGCAATGCGGGAGACCTGGGTTCGATCCCTGGGTTGGGAAGATCCCCTTGAGATGGAAATGGCAACCCACTCCAGTATTCTTGCCTGGAGAATCCCATGGATGGAGGAGCCTGGTAGGCTACAGTCCATGGGGTCACAGAGAGTTGGAAACGACTGAGTGACTTCAAAAAAAAAAACAAAAAACAAATTGAAAGTGTACAGCTCAATGAGTTTTCATTGAGTGAGCCAAGCCATGCAACCACCACCCAAATCAAGAAATATATCGCTAGAACCCCAGAGACCTTCACTATGCTCTGGCCAAGTGACTAAGCATGCTCTTACCAAAGTTAAATAAAATTCTGACTTTTGTGACCACAAATTATTTGTGCTTGTTTTTGTACATTATTTAAATGGAACTTTAACATATTTTTTAATGAAATTATCTTCCCCACAATATACCCTTCTCTTTAAGTGTTTCCTATTTTAGCTTCCTAAATTAGAATGCTTAAAGTCTTCTTCTTCTCCCTCTCTTATTCCCTTATTTCATCAAGTATTACCTCTGGTATCAGTTACCCAAACATTTTTTCAAATTTCTCCTTGACTCTTGATTACTATTGGCACTGAGGTTATTAAAAACCTTTTTGTAAATCAATAACACACACCCAGACTGTCTCCTGGCCCTTAATAATACCCTCTCTTGCTTAAAATTTTCCCCCTACTGCTTGCAACATAGGCTTTCTAAAATATAAACATCATCAAACATATTTAAGAGCATCTAAGATCTTTGGTTCATCTTCAGGAAAAAACAAATGTCCAATAATTTCAACTGGTTTACAGATGCCTTGAAGATCTGTCTCTGGGATAATTTTTTCATGTTTACTCTGCCTATAAGTCTTTGCATACATTGTACTCCAGTTATGTGGTATTATTTGCAGTCTCCAAAACATACTCTTTCACACATCTCTAAGTATTTGCATATGCTCTGCCTTCCCAGGATGCTTTCCTACCTCTTTATCAGCCTAGTAAAGAGCCTATTTAACCACCAAAACTCATTTAAAATATCCTCACTATCCCTCATCTCACCCTTAGTGACAATTAGTAACTGCATGACACTCTTTCCAGTGTAATCTACAACTGCTTCTACGTAACACTTTTTAGCATAATGAACAATTATTTCTAGGCATGTCTTTCTGTTCCACAGATTGAGGAATTTTTCTACTTTTCCCTATATTCTCCATGTTTAGAAAAATATACAATAAAATAATTGGTCTATTTGAATGAAGAATGGTAAACAAAAAAAAAAGAAAAACAAATGACAAAAGTAAGTAATTAATATTCTCTAGCCGCAACAAGGAAGGAAGGAAATGTCCTTATACAAAAGGGACATTTAAGCTCAGTCTTCAAGAATGTGTATAATTTAGGTAGGCAAATATTGATCTCTCATTACTCAGAAGCAGTAATACTTGTTTGGGAAAGGTGTACCTGGTGGATCTCAAGCACTTAGAAAGGGTTCAGAGAAGTTCAGAAAATAAAATACTTCACTGGGTCTGACCAAGACCCAGACACTCAGACACAGACACTGTCTCCTGGATGTATTTTGAAAAACTAGAAATCATGAAATAAGCATTGGCCTGGGATTTGAACAATCCTAGGTCATATCCCTGCTGCTTGTAGAATTTGTTGCTTGGTCCTTTATAGGACTCTTATGCATTATCTGTATGATGGGGGTAACACATTCCTTTTCAAGTGGATTAATGAGAGCATCACAGGAAGCAATGTTTATGAAGTATCTAGCACACTATTTGGCAAATAGTGCCCCAGAATTTTTGGTTCCCTTTTCTGTTCACTCAATGTACGATTGTGATATTTTCCTATTTATACATTAACTGTATGTTGCATGCTGTACATTGAACCAGGCTGAGAGGGTAGAGGTGCAATGCTGTGTACGTTAACTATGTAGCAAACTGTGGAGGACACGGTAGCCCCAGCCAGGGCTGAGTATCCACAGTAAATCCTGCCATGTGAAGTGTGTTCTGTTGACGTCTGAGATTCCCAGGAGGCTCAGCATGGCCTGGATTGCTGACACAGGCATGATGAGAACTGTGCTGCCCAGTGCAAAACAGCTAGCTTACTTCTGATTTGGCACAGATTCAGAGCACCACATTCATTTCATCTGATTTGTGCTTAGAAGAGGTAAAGGGAAACAAATATCTGAAAACAAAACCCAAATGCTAAGTCAGCTAGTTTTGAAGCTCCAGTCAAGATTGCACATAAATGAATTTATTTTTTCCCAGACAGCTTCTATTCCTGTGCCTTTCAGCAACATTGTATAAGCAGTAGTGTAGAAACAGTTATATCTTACACTGTGAGGACAGAGGGACTCATAAAAGCAATGGTATGACCATGATTTAGCTGTTCAATACATCCATTGCTTAAAAAAAAAAATACTAGTTTAGTCACTACATGTTTTTTCTCTGGATAATGCCACTTACATTCATATATTTGACACATACTTTTTAAGCATCTAGACATAGTGTTTGCGGTATGCTAGAGATTCAGTGGAAAACAACACAGATGTGGCCTGTGATCACAAAGATTAGTGTTGATCAATCAGTTCAGTTCAGTCACTCAGTTATGTCCAACTCTTTGCAAGTCCATGGACTACAGCATGCCAGGCCTCCCTATCCATCACCAACTTCCAGAGTTTACTCAAACTCATGTCCACTGAGTCGGTGATACCATCCAACCATCGCATCCTCTGTTGTCCCCTTCTCCTCCCACCTTCAATCTATCCCAGCATCAGGGTCTTTTCAAATGAGTCAGCTCTTCACATCAGGTGGCCAAATTATTGGAGCTTCAGCTTCAGCATCAGTCCTTCCAATGAATATTCAGGACTGATTTCCTTTAAGATGGACAGTTTGGATCTCCTTGCAGTCCAAGGGGCTCTCAAGAGTCTTCTCTAACACCACAGTTCAAAACCATCAATTCTTCGGTGCTCAGCTTACGTTATAGTTCAACTCTCACATCCATACATGACTACTGGAAAAACCATAGCCTTGACTAGACAGACCTTTGTTGGCTTTTTAATACACCATCTAGGTTGGTCATAGGTTTTATTCCAAGGAGCAAGTGTCTTTTAATTTCATGGCTGCAGTCACCATCTGCAGTGATTTTGGAGCCCAACAAAATGAAGTCTCTCACTGTTTCCATTGTTTCTCTATCTATTTGCCATAAAGTGATGGGACCAGATGCCACGATCTTAGTTTTCTGAATGCTGAGTTTTAAACCAACTTTGTCACTCTCCTCTTTCACTTTCATCAAGAGGCTCTTTAGTTCTTTTTCACTTTCTGCCGTAAGGATGGTATCATCTGCATATCTGAGGTTATTGGTATTTCTCCCAGCAATCTTGATTTCAGCTTGTGCTTCACCCAGCCTGGGATTTTGGATGATGAACTCTGCTTATATGTTAAATCAGCAGAGTGACAGTATACAGCCTTGATGTACTCCTTTCCTGTATTGGAACCAGTCTGTTGTTTCATGTCTGGTTCTAACTGTTGCTTCTTGACCTGCATACATATTTCTCAGGAGGCAGGTCAGGTGGTCTAGTATTCCCAACTCTTGAAGAATTTTTCAGTTTTTTTGTGATCCACACAGTCAAAGGCTTTGGCATAGTCAATAAAGCAGAAGTGTGTTTTTGTTTTTTTTTCTGGAACCCTCTTGCTTCTTTGACGATCCAATGGATATTGGCAATTTGATCTGTGGTTCCTCTGCCTTTTCTAAATGCAGCTTGAACATCTGGAAGTTCACGGCTGTAGCCTGGCTTAGAGAATTTTGAGCATTACTTTGCTAGCATGTGAGATGAGTGCAATTGTGCATTTTGCACTAAAGATGACAAAATATTTCAGTGTATTAGCACTAATACATTTTTACATACATACTAATACATTTTACATACATTTTTACATACATACTAATACATTTTTCATAACTTACATGCACTAATACATTTCAATTTGTACTAAAGACCACAAAATATTTCAGTGTGTAGCACTAATAGATCAAATTTATTAAATTAAGTGACTGAGTATAAAAATTAGACTCCTGCCTATAATGAGCAGGTTTTTAGAGTAACTAAGCCAATGAAAAGAAAACCTATTCTTTTTACACAAAACTTTGGATGGATGGGATAACAAGGAATATATCCCTTTTTTCTAATGTCCTTGGAGAACGGTGGCTAAACTACTGAACTTAAGTAGGTATCTTACTAGTTTTAAAGACATACTTCATTCTGGCTCAGTTCTTGGTGTCATCCAATAAATCACTCTGATATCATCCTCCAGGAGTCACAATCTTCACATCTAACAAGAACCACAAGATTTCAAAGAAGGAAACCTGGACTGTGAACGTTCCCTGTTTTGGGGACATGGATTATATACTTGGAAGACCTACAACTGATGTCACTGCATCGTTAGGAACCCACTACATCTAAAATCTTTCTTTTTTGAGAGACTAAAATAAAATGCTCAGTCAAATGGGTCTACATAGGAATGTTAATGAAAAATTAGTTAGGACTTTGTATTCTAATGGAGAAACCCAAGGAAGCTGCAGTGTAGCAGCTCTTTTCATAATGTATGAAAGTGAGTAGTTCTAGAGCATTGGGCTTCAATCTTTGGTATGCAGGTTCTCATAGACAGAGACTCTGGTGAGGCTGGACTGATTTTAAGGTAAGTGGTCTTGAAACCATACTTTAAGAAATGCTGTTCTACAGTAACACAATAATAGTGAGAGACTTTAATATCCCACTCACACCTATGGATAGATCAAACAAACAGAAAATTAGCAAGGAAACACAGACTTTAAATGATACAATGGACCAGTTAGAACTAATTGATATCTATAGGACCTTTCACCCCAAAACAATGAATTTCACCTTTTCCTCTAGTGCACATGGAACATTTTCCAGGATAGATCACATCCTGGGCCATAAATCTAGCCTTGGTAAATTGAAAAAATTGAAATAATTTCAAGCATGTTTTCTGATCATAATGTGGTAAGATTAGATGTCAATCTACAGGGGAAAAAAACTATTAAAAATACATACATATGAAGACTAAACAACACACTTCTGAATAAACAACAAATCACAGAAGAAATAAAAAAAGAAATCAAAATATGCATAGAAACAAGTGAAAATGAAAACACAACAACTCAAAACCTATGGGGTTTAGTAAAAGCAGTGCTAAGGGGAAGGTGCAGAGCAGCACAAGCTTACCTCCAGAAACAAGATAAAAATAAAATGAATAACCTAACCTTGTACCTAAAACAACTAGAAAAAGAAGAAATTAAGAACCCCAGGGTTAGTAGAAGGAAAGAAATTATAAAAATTAGGGGAGAAATAAATGAAAAAGAAACAAAGGAGACTATAGCAAAAATCAACAAAACTAAAAGCTGGTTCTTTGAGAAGGTAAATAAAATAGACAAACCATTAACCAGACTCATCAAGAAAAAAAGGGAGAAGAATCAAATCACAAAAATTAGAAATGAAAATGGAGAAATCACTACAGACAACACAGGAATACAATGGATCATAAGAGACTACTATCAGCAACTATATGACAATACAATGGACAACTTGGAAGAAATGAATGAATTCTTAGAAAAGTATAACCTTTCAAAACTGAACCAGGAAGAAATAGAAAATCTTAACAGACCCATCACAAGCATGGAAATCAAAACTGTAATTAAAAATCTTCCAACAAACAAAATCCCAGGGCCAGATGGCTTCCCAGGTGAAGTCTATGAAAAATTTAGAGAAAAGTCAACACCTATCCTACTCAAACTCTTCCAGAAAATTGCAGTTTGTAAACTGCCAAACTCATTCTATGAGGCCACCACCACCGTAATACCAAAACCAGACAAAGATGCCACACAAAAAAAGAAAACTAAAGGCCAATATCACTAATGAACATGGTTGCAAAAATCCCCATCAAAATTCTAGCAATGGAAATATGCCATATTCTTATAGTTCATTAATGCTGCCAACCATATTGAATGGGTTCATATGACTGTAAGAGATGTTTCCCTATCCATCTGTTCCACCCAACCCACTCAAAATATAGGCATTGGACCTGTGAGCAAATTCAGCACCTGGTGACAATGCTTGTCTCTTTAGCATGATGTGAAGGGCTCATCCAAGTTTCTTAAGACCTTCCTTCCCAGGCTGCTTTCCCAACACTCTGCTGCCCTTGCCTTTTCGAATAGGGTGGGCTTCTTCAAAATGCTGTTTGATTTCTGTCAAACTCATGGACCGTCCAAAGAGTCACGGCTGTCCTTAGGAGTGAGTGCTCCAGCCTGGGGGTCAGGTGAGGGATTGAAGGAAAAGTTCAGGATTTCAGACACCCTTGAAGGTCAGGCATAGGTCTGGCAAGCCTTGAAGGATGGTGGTCCTGAAGCACACTGATGGGATTCAAGATTTCCAGGGATTGAATGTGATAAAGAATAGTCTTTCCTGAATGACAATCACCTGAATAGTGTTGATAGATTCCTTAAAGGTTTATGAAATTATAGGCCCTAGGATTTCTGCATTTGACTTTGTGCCATCAAGACTCCATAATGTCTTCACATATACATGAGTGGGATCTATATATGTAGCCACTGGAACCTTGTGAGAACCAAGTAATGCATCTTGAAATGAAAAGAGGAGCTCTGTGCAGCAAATCTTTTAAATGACACCACAAGTGTGTTGGAATGACAGCATTGACTTCCCTCCCAACTTAAAAGGGGGAACCACAGATGCATTTTCTCTTCTTGAAAGGATGAAAGAAGAACCGAAATTTGCATCACTACAGAATGAAAATGATCACACTACATTAAATGTACAATGTATTTCTCATTAAAACACTTAAAAATTAAAAAAAAAATTAGCAAACAGAATCCAACAACATAGTAAAAAGATCATTCATCCTAACCAAGTGGCTTTATCCCAGGGATGCAAGTATTCTTCAATATTCACAAATCAACCAATGTGATACACCACATTAACAAATTGAACGATAAAAACTATATGATTATTTCAATAGATGCAGAGAAAGCCTTTGACAAAATTCAACATCCTTTTATGATAAAAACCCTCCAGAAAGCAGGAATAGAAGGAATATACCTCAGCATAATAATAGCCATATATGATAGACCCACAGAAAACATTATCCTTAAAGGTTAAGAATTGAAAGCATTTCCCCTAAAGTCAGGAACTAGACAAGGATGCCCACTCTCACCACTATTATTCAACATAGTTTTGGAAGTTTCAGCCACAGCAATCAGAGAAGAAAAAGAAATAAAAGAAATCCAGGTTGGAAAAGAAGAAGCAAACTCTCACTGTTTGCAGATGACATAATCCTCTACATAGAAAATCCTAAAGACACCACCAGAAAATTACTAGAGCTAATCAATGAATATAGTAAATTTGCAGGATATAAAATTAACACACAGAAATCCCTTGCATTCCTGTACAATAACAATGAGAAAACAGAAAGAGAAATCTAGGAACCAATCCCATTCACCACTGCAATGAAAAGAATAAAATACTTAGGAATAAATCTACCTAAAGAAACAAAAGACCTATATATAGAAAACTATGAAACACTGATGACAGAAATCAAAGATGACACAATAGATGTGAGCAATGTACCATGTTCATTGATCAGAAGAATCAATATAGTGAAAATGAGTATACTACCCAAAGCAATCTATAGATTCAGTGAAATCCCTATCAAGCTACCAACGGTATTTTTCACAGAACCAGAACAAATAATTTCACAATTTATGTGGAAATAGAAAAAACCTTGAATAGCCAAAGCAATCTTGAGAAAGAAGAATGGAACTGGAGGTATCAACCTGCCTGACTTCAGACTATACCACAAAGCTACAGTCATCAAGACAGTATGGTACTGGCACAAAGACAGAAATATAGATCAATGGAACAAAATAGAAAGCCCAGAGATAAAGTCACACACCTACGGACACCTTATCTTTGAGAAAGGAGGCAAGAATATACAACAGAGAAAAGGCAATCTCTTTAACAAGTGGTGCTGAGGAAACTGGTCAACCACCTGTAAAGGAATGAAACTAGAACATTTTCTTACACCATAAACAAAAATAAACTCAAAATGAATTAAAGATCTAAATGTAAGACCAGAAACTATAAAACTCCTAGAGGAAAACATAGGCAAAACACTCTCTGACATAAATCACCACAGGATCCTCTATGACACACCTTGCAGAGTAATGGAAATAAAAGCAAAAATAAACAAATGGGACCTAATGAAACTTAAAAGCTTTTCACAACGAAGGAAACAATAAGCAAGGTGAAAAGACAGCCCTCAGAATGGGAGAAAATAATAGCAAATGAAGCAACTGACAAAGAATTAATCTCAAAAATATACAAGCAGCTCATTCAGCTCAATACCAGAAAAATAAATGACCCAATCAAAAAATGGGCCAAAGAACTAAACAGACATTTCTCCAAAGAAGACACACAGATGGCTAACAAGCACATGAAAAGATGCTCAACATCACTCATTATCAGAGAAATGCAAATTGAAACCACAATGAGGTACCATCTCACACCAATCAAAATGGCTGCTATCAAAAAGTCTACAAACAATAAAAGCTGGAGAGGGTGAGGAGAAAAGGGAACCCTTTTACACTGTTGGTGGGAATGCAAACTAGTACAGCCACTATGGAGAACAGTGTGGAGATTCCTTAAAAAACTGGAAATAGAACTGCCATAAAACCCAGCAATCCCACTGTTGGGCATACACACCAAGGAAACCAGAAATGAAAGTGACATGTGTACCCCAATGTTCATCACAGTACTGTTTACAATAGTTAAGACATGGAAGCAACCTAGGTGTCCACCGGCAGATGAATGGATAAGAAAGTGGTGGTACATATACACAATGGAATATTACTCAGCTATTAAAAAGAATGCATTGAATCAGTTCTAATGAGATGGATGAAGCTGGAACCTATTATACAGAGTGAAGTAAGTCAGAAAGAAAACACCAATACAGTATATTAATACATACATATGGAATTTAGAAAGATGGTAATGATGACCATATATTTGAGATAGCAAAAGAGACACAGATATAAAGAACAGAGTTTTGGACTCTGTGGGAGAAGGCAAGGGTGGGATGATTTGAGAGAATAGCACTGAAACATGTACATTGCCATATGGGAAATAGATCAACAGTCCAAGTTCAATGCATGAAGCATGGTATTCAAAGCCAGTGCACTGGGACAATCTTAAGAGATGGGATGGGAAGGGAGGTGGGAGAGGGGTTCAGGATGGGGGACACATGTATACCCATGCTTGATTCATGTCAGTGTATGGCAAAAACTACTACAACATTGTGAAGAAATTAGCTTCCAATTAAAGTAAATAAATTAACTTTAAAAAAATGCTGTCTAGGAGACAGTAGACAAACTAGGTTGCTGCATCTATGTAAAGACTATTCAGGCCTAGATTATAGTGATGTGGGAAAGGGAGTTGGGATAAAGTTGGAATCCTTTTTTTTTTTGGTGTTTGTTAGCTTAGACTCTACTTTTGAGGCAACAAAGCATCATGCCACTCAGAAAAGATATTTAGCAGAAAAATATTCTCTCCCCTCAGTCTCTTTCAGCTTCAAGAGCCTGCATTTTATCATTTAGACAAATAACATCAGAGAATTCTATAATACAAGGTAACAACATAATGCAACTAAATCATGGTAACAACTCCCTTAACATGTATTTGTAGGATCACTTATATCTATGTTCAGCTGGTGGGTGGGGGGGCAGGGAGCCAGTCAAGTCACAGAAAAACTTCTCAGTTTACAAAACAGCAACAAATTATAAATGAACTACAAATTCTTAAGAAATATACATTAGCACAAAAATAAGACATTAGCTTATTTTGAAATGAAAGTATTTTTATTCATCAACTAGAGAGAATTCAATAGCTTCTTGGTCATTCTTAGTATTTCTCTCGGCAGTAAAATTTCCACTTCGAGAAGACCTTGAGGAGGTTGGTAGGTTTAGAATGGAGAAAAAAAGTAAAAGTGAGACTTTATAAATTCAGATCTTTTCTTTGTGGTGAGATGCACTATGTGAAGTGAAGTGAAGTCACTCAGTCATGTCCGGCTCTTTTCAACCCTATGGACTGTAGTCTAACAGGGTCCTCCGTCCATGGGATTTTCCAGGCAAGAATACTGGAGTGGGTTATATGGTTTCCCTTAAACATAAATCTGATGTTTATCTCCAGAAGAGGGAATCTTTTTTCCTAGAGATGGAATCCCTCTGTGTCCCCAGAGGACTGGCCATTTGGGCATCCCAAGGAGGCTGGTCCAGGAGCTGGGGGGTTTAATGGAATGACCCATGGGCCCTTTGTTAGACTCTCCCTTCAGGAAGCAGTCCCTTCTGAAGCCACTGGAGTCTTAGTGACTGGCAGTGCCATGTGTGAAGGGCAGTGTTCGAGTCTGGAGAACTTGGTTCTTGACCCAGAGCTGCCTTGTACAACTTTAACCTACCTAGGTAACCATCCTGCACCTCACTTTCCTCAACTTGAAATTAAAGCAATTAAGCTAGATGAGAGCTCAAGCCTTCCATCTCTGTCATTATCCTGACATTGAAAGCTAAAGTTTTAAATGTGGGAAATCAGAGTAATCAAGAGTCACAATATATAAGTTGCCGGGGTCCAGCCCCAGCAGGATCCAGGGGAACCCTCAGGATGAACGGCTTTGGCGAATGAGAGAGAGAGTGAGACAAAGCTCGGGGGCTAAGTCTGAAGTTTACTTTTGCACGGCTCCTTTATACCCTTAACAACATCTTTTGGGGGAAGTGCATATTGCTTACACACAGGGCATCTCAAAACATCACAGCAACTTGACCTTCAACAGAAACTGGATGTCACCCACATACTTTTTCGTTCACAAGAGTCTTTCTTATCATTTGGCCTTCAGGCCTGCTAACATTTTATGGCTTGCACCTGGTATGACTTAAGCAACTTCAGTAGCCGACCCTGTTTTTCTTATAATTAATCTATTTTCTTTCTAATAAGCGTCATCTCTATGGGAACTAGATAGGATTACATTTTTTACAGAACAGAAATGCAAAGGACTGCAAAACCAGCAGATATGGCACAAAACAGGCTCTTAGTCTAAAAGTTAACCACCTGCAAGAAGTCGCCAGCTAATCTCTATCTAAAGTATTTTCTATTAGGCACATTTGTGGCTATCATATTTGTGGAGCTTTTCTCACCCCACGGAGGGACCTATGCTTGATAGTTTTGTTAGCATACTGTGCTTAGGATGTTTAGAACAATCATGAGCATTTTTTGCAATGAGAGCACATATTTATCAAACAAGCCAGAATGCCAGCAAAAGGGTTTGAATTGAAGCATTTCCTTCATCTCTGGCCCCTTCATAGTGTACCAGCGTCCAGAAGATTTATTAATTAGGGTTTTAAGTTGGTCCTCATTCGGTGAAAGAGGAGCAGGAGAGCTCTCGGCAGGCAACAAAAGAATCTGTAACAGGGCAAACAAGAACAACAGCAGAAAAAGGGGGGAGGATACAGGGTAGGGTAGAGGCCAAGGCCAACCTGGAGGGTCCCTTATCCTAGACGGCCTTGCCTGTCAGGTTTTTTCCTCGTGACCTCGTCATGGATGGGGTCCCGGACGGCCTTGCCTGCCTGGTATTTTCTTCATGACCTCGTCACAGGCGGGACCCCCCATAACGGCTCCCGGCAATAAGTGTTAGAAAAAAAGCCTCAAATTCTTGTGTAATCTTGTCTCTGCCTACCCAGTCAGCTCATATCTAGACATTTTCTTCTTGCTCAATATATTATCCATACTCCCAATTATTTTCCCAGCGTAAAGTCTTTGCATATTCTATTTCCTCCTCTGTAAGATCCTGCAGAGTCCTTAGCTTGGCTGTCCTCTACAGTCTAGCAAATGTCACTTTCTCAGGGAGGCTTTTCCTAACTCTCCCAACCTAAATTAGATTCTCAGTAAGCATAACTTTCTATAATAATTCCTTCCCTTTACACCATTATTGAAGTGTGTCATGTATATCTGAAAGTGAAAATGTTAGTTGCTCAGTGGTGTTCAACTCTTTGCAACCCCATGAACAGTAGCCCACCAGGCTCATCTGTCCATGGAATTCTTCAGGCAAGAATACTGGAGTGGGTAGCAATTCCCTTCTCCAGGGGACCTTCCTGACCCAAGGATCAAACCCAGGTTTCCTGCATTTCAGGCAGATTGTTTACCATCTGAGCCACTCAGAAATTATTAAATGGCTTTTTCTTCAGAATACTTCTCCAGAAGGAAAGAGATGGTATCCACTGTGTTCAATACTGGCACTTGAAACACAGTAAGTCATCTTAAATAGATGTCAAGTGAATGAATGAATCAATAGGTCAATGAGTCACTGCAATTCCTTTCCCCATTCCAACATCTTCATCAAAATACACTCACTTTCCATCAATGAATGAGATGTGCACCTACGTGTCTTTAATCTCTGCTCATAAGGGTGGTCTGTGATCTCACTTCCTTTGATGACTTCCCTATAATTTATGCATAACAAGTTGGGATTAAAAAAAAAGGAGATACACCTCTTTCATATTCTCCCTATGTATTTCATGAACAAACAAGATTCTCTGTTGTATTAGCTTCTCATTGCTGCTGTAACAAGTTATCATGAACTTGCTGGCTTCAGTTCAGTCACTCAGTTGTGTCCAACTCTTTGCAACCCCATGGATTGCAGCACGCCAGGCTTCCCTGTCTGTCACCAACTCCTGGAGCTTGGTCAAACTAATGTCCATGGAGTTGGTGATGCCATCCAACCATCTCATCCTCCATCGCCCCCTTCTCCTCCTTCCTTCAATCTTTCCCAGCATCAGGGTCTTTTCAAATGAAGTCAGTTCTTCACATCAGGTGGCCAAAGTATTGAAGTTTCAGCTTCCAGTGCTTGCTGAACTTAACACAGATTTGCTGCCTTAACACAGACTTATTATTGTGTAGTTTTGGTGCTCAGTAAATCCAAAATGGATCTCAATGGGCTATAATCAAAATGTCAGCAGAGGTGCTTTCATTTTGGAAGCTCTCTGGAAGAATTGTTTCCTTTCTCTTTCCCCATTTCCAGAAGCTGCTGTATTCCTGGGTTCAAGGCCCTCTTCCTCAATCTTCAAAACTAGCAAAAGCAGGTTGAACCCTTCTCATAAACTCATTCTGACTTCTACTTCTTTAGTTACATTCCATGTAAGGTAACATTCAGCAGTTTCAAGGGGTGAGGGATGAGGTGGCTTTGTTGTATGTACCACGCCTGCACTTTCTCCCCATCTACCACAATATTCATGCCTGACTGAACACTCCAAAGACTTACTTCTTCTCCTTTTCTCTTTCTATCTCATAAGATTTTCTCAAGAGTGTTACTACACCACAAAGGAGACTATGCATCACTCACTTGTAATTTACATATATGGCTTTAATACTTTTAACTATTTGCTAAAAATCTCTAAAGTCCATTATATTTTGCATAATAACTTTGCTGAGGCACAAATTTTAGTCACAAGATTTAGAAATAAGATTCTTAGTGAAAGAGTGAACTAATCTCTACATTCAATCTTTACATTTTACATTTAATATGACTCTGGAACAGTTATTGTAATGTTACATGATAAAAATTATATTCTGTAATGTAACCATGTTTGCAGCATTCCAGAAAGTCTATTATTATTTGTGAATATCAAAGATGTAGTTAACAAAAATATAATTATAAATGTCTAACAAGTACCAGAAATACCAAGTTTTACGAGTTATAATTCACATTTCACCTTATCATTTATTATCATAGCAACTCTGCTAGAGAAGTTTTACAGGCAAGAAACAGAGATTCAGAGACCACATGTACTTTACCAAATGTCAAACACCTAATAAAGGGTAGATCCAGGACTTGAAAATTTTTGGTATATCAGTCAAGTTATTTCCATGACTTCAAACTTAAAGTGTATTTTTGTGGTTTCCTTTTGTTAACTTGTCATATAAAATAGCTGCAGTTTCCAGGTGATGGAAGCTCTCAGCTCATCAGATAAGGCCCTAATTAAACCCTATTGTATGTTAAACACTCTTCCTCTGGAGACCCAGATAAAGGTCTCAGGTAAATTTAAAACCTACCCATATAGGACAGGGTTTCCCAAGTGGTGCTAGTCGTAAAGAACTAGCAAGCGGTCCTTTACCACCTGCCAATGCAGGAGACATAAGGGACAAGAGACATGGGTTTGATCCCTGAGTTGGGAAGATCCCCTGGAGAAGGGCATGGCAACATGCTCCAGTATTCTTGCCTAGAGAATCCCACAGACAGAGAAGCCTGGCAGACTACAGTCAATGGAGTCACAAAGAGCTGGACTCGACTGAAGTGACTTATCAGGTACATACATGGAACAACTGGAACCTATTTTTTTTTAAGTTTTTAATGACATTTATTATTTTCTTTTTAATTTTACAAACAATACATGTTCATGGCAGACAACTAGGAATAAAAAAAAGAATAAAGTAAAACTTAACAATCACTCATAATCCCCACCCCCCAATAGGTAACCATCACTAGCATTTTGATGTATTTCTACCCAGGATATACATTTTTTAAAATTCAAATATAACTGAGCTACATCACTATGTTAGTTCTAGTTAACATAAAATGACTATGATATGTTAAAACAAATGTGTTTAGAAGATAAACTCATTGAGTACAGGATCTTTGTCTATCTTATTCTGATTGGAAACTTTTACAGGAAAAAAATCTCACATTTTTGCCAAAAGGCTTTTACTCAGGACATCAAGATGGAGGGAGAGCAGGATATAGGAAATAGACCCAATGCTATTTGAACTTCAGTTTACAGTTAAGAATAAAAGCATTGTGGAAAACAAACAAAAAAAAAGGTATCTTTTTAGCATAAAATGTAGGGCAGTTACCTGAGTAGGAAGATAAGTTCAGGGTCAAAGAATTGCAGAATCTAATTAGCAATAATATCTGCAACACCAGAAATGACTGGTGAAAATCAACCTATTTTAAGTAACACTGACTATGGCAACATCTGACATTTCACCATTTCCATGAAAGCCAAAGGAGTACGTCAAGGCTGTATACTGTCACCCTGCTTATTTAATTTCTATGCAGAGTATATCATGCTAAATGTCAGGCTGGATGAAACACAAGCTGGAATCAAGATTGCTGGGAGAAATATCAATAACCTCAGATATGCAGATGACACCACCCTTACGGCAGAAAGTGAAGAGGAACTAAAGAGCTTCTTGATGAAAGTGAAATAGGAGAGTGAAAAAGCTAGCTTAAAATTCAACATTAAGAAAAATAAGATCATGACATCCAGTCCCATCACTTCATTGCAAATAGATGGGGAAATAATGGAAACAGTGAGAGACTTTATTTCCTTGGGCTCCAAAATCACTGCAGATGATGACTGCAGCCATAAAATTAAAAGATGCTTGCTCCTTGGAAGAAAAGCAATGACAAACCTAAACAGCATATTAAAAAGCAAAGACATTACTTTCTACAAAGATCCAACTAGTCAAATCTATGGTGTTTCTAGTAGTCATGTATGGATGTGAGAGTTGGACCACAAAGAAAGCTGAGTGCCAAAGAATTGATGCTTTTGAACTGTGGTGTTGGAGAATATTCTTGAGAGTCCCTTGGACAGCAAGGAGATCCAAGCAGTCCATCCTAAAGGAAATCAGTCCTGAATATTCAATGGATGGACTGATGCTGAAGCTGAAGCTCCAAAACTTTGGCCATTTAATGCAAATAACTGACTCACTGGAAAAGACCCTGATGTTGTGAAAGATTGAAGGCAGGAGGAGAAGGGGACAACAGAGGATGAGATGGTTGAATAGCATCACTGACTCGATGGACATGAGTTTAAGCAAGCTCTGGGAGCTGGTGAAGGACAGGGAAGCCTGGCGTGCTACAGTCCATGTGGTTGCAAACAGTCGGACATGAATGAGCGACTGAACTGAACTGATGCAAGCAAAACAATGCATTAAATTCACTTACGAAGTTTTCCACACTCCTAGCTAGTACCCCAATTAATTATTAAAATGTAATTTCAAAAGGTTAAAAAATAACCAGCATTATAAGTTAAAAATGAACACATATCAAAGATTTTAAGTAATGGAAAAAAGCAGGAAGAGATCAGTTCCAAATACATTCAAGGCAAAGTAAGAATTGTAAAGATAAGACTGCACTGTTGAACACAAAGTTACTGTCCAATAGGGCACTAAATTGCTAAATTGGAGTTAGTTTTTCCACTGGTAAACTATCTTCACCTTTGTTGGATGATAATGTTTACATTAACCTCTACCCCTAGATCAGGATTTCTTAGATTGACCAGCACTATTGGCATGTAGTTGTAGGGGGCTGTCCTGAACATTGAAGTATGTTTAGAGCATTCCTAGCCAGTAGCTCACCTCCTCCCAGTTATTACAATAAAAAATGCCTCTGACATTGTCATCTGCCTCCTGAGGGGCATGTAGAATTGTTTCTATAAAGTTCAAGAGTATCAAAATTTATCTAAAATTTCAAAATAGGCAAAAGAGATCACTGGGTCTTCTTCCAGTGTAGCACTGAGTTTATGCCTTTGAGTTTTTTTGACAGGATTATTTTACTTAAATAGGCAGTTATTCCCAATCAGGAACACTTTTTGGATTACTTTTTATATTGCAAGCCCACACTATTGACTTTCTATTCAACTCTGCTTCTCAATATGTTTTATCATTAGCTAAATAGGAAAAAAATACTGATTTGACTATATATTTGCAAATAATACCCATTTTTCAAAGGATGCAATATATTGTGAGCAGTCTTCTTAAATTCTCTTTTTATATTTTAAATCTGTTTTATTTTTTATCCTTTTCTAGACATTTGAGTCAGAATGTACGAATGTTAGGCAAGGACTGTAATTAATTGCAGGGTTGGCTATTCACTTCTCACTTACAGGTGGCACCATTTTCCTACAGAACTATGTCCACTCCAATTTTTCCCTGCTGTGTACAGAGAAAAGATAATTACTTTATGACCTTCAGTGATGATAATGACAATGAAGACACAGGTCAATCATTCCTTGCTGAAAACTCTTGATATGTTAATGAACACTCCCAGTGAGGTCTTGGTCAACATCCCATGTCCAAAAACTTTAATATTTCTACAGCTAAACAAATGGACACACACATCAAAAGGGAATTAAAAAATCTACCAACAAAATCACACCATCTTAGATCAGGCTGTGCTATCAAATGAGTTTGTGACAACTTTATGAAAAATATTTTGATTTTAAGAGATGTCATATATCATAAATGTAAATTAGGGATTATGGATCTAGAATAATAATAATAACATAATAACAGTAACAACAGTATCTGATATTTAAGTGTATTCACCAAGAAGCAGGCCCTGTATTGTATTACATGTGATTACATCAGTTTAACCTTCCATAACCCTATGAGGTAATTTTATTATCATCACTATACACTGATGAAGCTTGAAGAGTTAGGCACTAGTTCAAGGTCATACAAGACAGACCTAGAATATCTGATCAACAGTTCAGGCTCTGAAGTGTGTAGGGTTACATGCTGAAACCTAAAAATGCCAGCCTCATTTAGTACTCAGCCTTTCCTTTTTGCTCTGCTTGGAGTCTACCAGGCATGAATCGAGAACAACATTTTAGTGAGCGATGGGCACTATATGTTCCTCTGCCTTGCCTAGATATTTTCAAGCATATATGACTTAAAGGAGTACAACTGACTCATTCTACTCAGGTTTACAGGATTTCTTTGCCAGTTTATTCAACTTATCTTGAAGTTTCCATCAAGAATTTCTTATGCACAAATACACTCAGTATGAATATAGAGAAAAGCTGGTAGTCAGTATTTCAGCTGTTTCCAAATGCATTTATCCTGCTGATACAGGCTCAGGGAGAATTACAATCCATGTGACACTTTCATAAAATGCTTCCCAAACGATTTTATTAAACATTTTCTGTGCAAAACGTCAGCTGAAGGACTGACCCAAAGACAAACCAATTGGGAGTAACAGACTGGCTAGAATATGAGCTTTCCCCTTACAGAACACTTATAAGCAGGCTTCCCATTTGGGGAACTACAAATATATATATCTTGTCTGTCACTGTGTTCATAATTTTCCAGTGCTATTCTAATCAGCTAAGACATGTTTTGTATTCTCAGTAAGCAATGCATCAGCATTACTTTTAAGACTACAGAATTATCAGTTCATCATGTAATTTTACCTCTTTATTCCCCTTTAGTCCTCACTTTTAGAATGATGAAGTAGTCCTATGCCTTGTAAGCATACATTCATCTAAATGTGGCTCTCTGTAATCTAGTAAGAGAACTGAACCATCTTGGCACCCTGGTTTTAGATTTCCATCCCTAAGAACTCTGCCTCTTAAAATCCAGGTGAGAGACTGCTACATGCCACACAGGTATTATCATGCTGACACATCTTCATCAGCTCTGCCTTTGAAGAAAGGTTTAACCAAAGACAAGATCAGCTTGGTGACTGTGAAGATACTCTGTGGCTGGTCTTACAGGAGAGTGTATCAGACTGGAAACCCTGTCCCTGGAAGTTTGGAGTCAAGAGGTACAGAGGGAGGTAAGACATAGAAAACAAGCTCCATAGAACCATGAGGATTCCAGAATGTCCTCATGCTGAGGAGGGTCACCATTCTTTGACCAAACAAACCAAAGGATGCCTATTACATACTGACTTATAGCAGGAACATGGGAAAGCATCTTCTAGCTGCATTCTTCCTGGCCTTAAAATGGAGGACAAAGGACCTAGTACTAAAAGGGTGGGCTTCTCTGGTGGCTCCTTGATAAAGAATCTGCCTGCAATGAAGGTTTGATCCCTGCGTCAGGAAGATCCCTTAGAGCAAGAAATTGCAACCCACTCTAGTATTCTTGCCTGGAGAATCCCATGGACAGAGGAGCCTGGCAGGCTACAGTTTATGGGGTCGCAAGAGTAGGACCCAACTTAGCAACTAACCAACAACAACAATTGAAAGAGCATCTGTAAAAAGTCTGCATTAGAGGACTTTCAAATTAATCTACATTTCAAAGGAATTTTATTTCTTTCAATTAGAGGCATTAATGAAGACTAACAGCTATAAAAATGAAAAATAATAGGTTACTATCACATAGTATATCTTTTTTTCATCACTTTACTTTTACCCTATCTGTATCTTTGGTATATGACATGTGTTTCCTATAGACAGAATATATTGTTATTGTTGTTTATTTGCTAATCATGTCTGACTCTTGCCACCTCATGGACTACAGCCTGCCAAGCTCTACTGTCCATGGGATTTTCCAGGCAAGAATACTGGAGTGGGTTGCCATGACAGAATATGTTGGTTCTTATTTTTAATCCAGTGTGGCAAACACCCCATAAAATTAGAAATAGCCATTTAAAAATAGCCTTATTGAGATATAATTCATGTAGGTATTGTTCACCCTCTTAAAGTGTACAGTTCAGTAGTTTTTAGTATATTTACAAAGTTGTACAGAAATAGATACTGTCTAAATCCAGGACATTTTCAGCCCCCCAAGAGGAAATCCCATACCCCTATCCCCAGCCCATGTTAATCAATAATCCACCTTCTGTTTATATGCCCATTCTTGTTTTAAATATTTCAGAAGTTGTTTTCAAACACCTTGAGCTAGAAAGCCTGTGTTCTGATGATAGATATGTCTTTGGGTATGGTAGTGATGACTAATTAATATATTTTCTGAACTTCAGTCTACTCTTTAAACCTACTCTTTAAATTGATGAAACTCAGAGATTTCTGCTTCTTATCACAGCATGATAACTGGAAACTATAATCACCCTTTCACCTCAAAAAATTATAACACTAGTAAAAATATATGAAACAACAATTTTCAGGCTTTGGGAAGCAAATGGCAGAAGACTATGATTTCTAATAGAAGAAGCACAAAAAAATAAGGTGAAACCTGTATTTTCCACAGCTTAATGTCTGAATGCAGATCCCCATAGGAAGTATGGGACAGGGGAACCCAAACTATGCTCAGCATCCTTGTTGAGGAAGAAAGAGATCAGAAGTCAGGCAAGGTTGTTCAAAACCATGGGGAAATGTACTAGAAGAACGGAACACAGGAGAGACAGCACTGGAGATCTGCAGAGGGTCCCCTCATGTCTTTGGCTGAGTATAGAGTTGTGTATGTGTAGAAAGAAATTACCCAAAGTCATTGAAAGAACCACTGAAAGGCAAAGGTTTAAACAATATTTGGAGCTCATAAGGCGAAGAATAATTCATGTTTTCATCACAAAGAATGAAAAGATCTCATAAAATAAGTAATGATGGATGTAGCTCTCTGGAGAGTATTATATGACTCAGCATTTCCACTTCTAGATTTATATTTAAGAAATAGAACATAAGCTCACTCAGAGACATGTATGCAAATGTTTCTAATAATATTATTCTTAATAGCCAGAAACAATGATTGGAAAATATTGTGGTAAAATGGAAAAAATATTGGATTGGGAGTTAAAAGAGACAAATTGGATTTCTACTTTTTGAGTTATACCATGTTAGTTTTTTTTTTAACTACAGTTTCCTCATCAATAAAACAGAAAATAAATACTATACAGGATTATTATGATGACTAAGTAAAATAATCTTTTAAAGTCAATGAAATTAGATTGGAAATGTATCCACATATTATTGCATTAGGTAATTAACACACTTAGCTCTTTGACCTCTTAAAAAAAGTCTAAACTTCAAATCAGAACCGATACATCATTTTACAGCACAATATAAATAGTATTCAACTAATATAATTACTAAGTTTGGCTTCTGTTTAAGTCAAATTCAAGTCAGTTATCAAAGTTTGGGAAGATATAGTTACAGCTTTCTTATTTATTAATATCTCTGGAGGAATCCTTTAGTTTCCATGTTCCTTAATCATTAAATCTTTAGTTTCATGTAGCTTAGTTTTCTTTGTTTTATGTTTTATCAGTTTCTGTGTTTTATAAAGTATTCTTATTAATTATTTTATATATCTAGGTTTCACTATCTTTAAATCAAATAAAAATCACTAAAATCTGTCTTTCAAAATAAATAACATAGCTTTGACTTCTCATAAACCTTGAGCTACAGACATTTCCATGAATACTACAAGTTCAAAGACTCAGTCTCTGAGAATCTAAACCTAAAAAGTTAGAGTAAAATAGGACTAATTTAATTTTAGTAATTACCTCGATATCCAAGACTACTACTCGTCTAGCTTTTTTTTCTGTTCTTGTTGCTGTCTACTAAATTCTACTTCTATCCTTGTTAACTTTGAATCACAAGTGTAATTTACTGTTGTTTAGTTTTTCTAAGTACTTGACATAAAAGTCACTTTCTATAGACTGTGACTTCAAAACTTTCCCAGACTATAAAAATTCCTAGTGGTATCATTACTCAATATTTATGAAGTATCTACTTGACTTTTTCCCTTCTGGGATACTCAGTTTCCAGATATTCAAACTGATGAGTGTACATTCAATATTATGACCTTTCTCCCTCTCTCTCTTTCTTTCATTTACTATCTGGCTTCTATCCTTTTTCAGGGTTTGAACATGCGTACTTGTAATTTTCTTAGTCTTATCAAGAATGCTTGCCAAAATTGGTACAAATCTATTTAAAGTGAGATCTTTGGCTAGACTGATGATTAATTCTTTATTTATTTTATCATATTACCCTGTAGAAATATCATGAATTTGAGAGCTAGACATTTTCTCAATCAAATCTGAGTTCTACCAGCTCCAAACTGTATGACTTGTGTAAATGACTTACTTTCAAGCCTGTCTCCTTATTTGCACATCAAGAATCATAATAAGTCTTATGGGGAGTGAAAAATGATGGTGGCAATTTGATTATTACAGAAACAAGCAAGGATGAGGTACTCAGTAGTTATCATGAAATATGTCAACACCTGGGAGAGACACAACACCCTGCCTCCCACACCCACCGCTAAACAGAATATGTGTTGTGGCTTTTGGTTCACTGAATCTGGTCACAGCTCTGACAAGTCTCACTTCAGGAACTCTCTCTAGAGATCCAGAATGGCATGCCATTAACAGACTAAGGAAGGAGTGATTATTCTGGCAGGGGTCTTTACACATATATGATACCACTTCACAGGACAATATATTCCAGTTGCTTCTTTCACATCTAATATAACATCTAGCAACACAGTGTGATTCATAGGGAACATCAAAATTCTGGTTAAGACAGCAACTTGATAATGTTTTTCTCACTTCCAGAAACTTATATAAATTATAAAGACACTGAAAGGAAAACCATTAAGAAAATTTGAAGATCCCCAAAATTTCTCCTTAAAAAGAAACTCAGCAAAATATTGGCAGAACCCCACTGACAAAGCCTTTTATTCCAGGCCTGAAAAACTTGGAAGCCTTATTCATCCCTAGGAAGCACGTTGAAGATTTATATCATTTGAGAGTACTTATTTATCTTTTTTTTTTTTGTCTCTCACTGCCATTTATTTTCTTTTTTAAAACTTTTTATTTTATATTGGAATATATCCTGATTTTGAAAAGTCACTACCTCAAGAAAATATCTTCCTGATATCTTCTGAGATAATAGAGATTTCCCTAATATGTGAGTACCAGTAGCAGAAAGAAATCTAGGCACATCTATAGAATGAACCAATTAGAATCTATACCACAGAGACCCATGTTAACCAACAGCTAGCTTTGGCATAGTGGTATCTTCCAATGCAGGAAAGTAAAATTCCACAACCTAAACAGCCAAAAGATGTAGTCCAAGCTGCTTATCAAGATTCTTAAGCTAAAAAAATAAATAAATAAATAAAAACTTTTATCTGTAGTATCCTAAGTGGCTTACATATATTTACATAAAATAAACAAAAACCAGTATTGACCTCAGCCATACCTCTAAGAGTTTCAGCTGAACAAACCTCATAATCCATTAGTGTCCATCTTAGAAAATTAAGGGGCTTTGTCCTTAAATTTCTGTTTTGAATTTTTCACTTGGCCTGGGCCTTAATCTAGATATAGTAAGATGCATTGAGAATTGTACAGAATCTATCTTGACCCACAAAGAGGAAGTCTAGGGTAATTCTGTCACTTATTATAAGCTTAATCAGTGACCTGAAGACCTTCCAGAGCTGAGCCTGTTTCCCTCCCAGGAAGCAAATTCTCAGGAACACACAGCATACCCCTGGAAAGAAAATGTTGTTTATAACTAACCTGGGATGTGCAGGTGGACAGGACTCCCAATGTGACCTCACCACTGGTTGAAGGCCCTAGGAATCCCAAATCAGTTCTAACAGTTGAGTCTTGTCCTTATTTTTGAAGGGACCACCTTAGGTAGTCAGTTTAAATCTGTCCTGTTAGTTCTCCCACCAGGGGTTGAAGAGGGGACTTTTGTTTCCCTCAGAGAATGACTGTGTCTGGGGGAGGAATCATTAGGAGGTATTTTGCATGGGCAGTAAAGAAAAGAGGGTCATCCTTGTTACTTCCAATGGACTTTCTCAGTAAGGTTAAGGGAACTGGTGAACAAATCATGACCAGAGCCATCTAGAGGGGGACAGTAGATCCAGCAATCAGTTATACTTAAGGTACTTGCTACAATTTTGGAGAGCCTCACCAGGGCACTTTCCTTAGGGAGGAAGGCTTTAGGGCATTTCTGAAAGACAAAGATTATCAATGCCTCTCCTCCCTCCATATTACTAGTGGTCCCTAAGTCTCCCTCACCACCCCCTCACTCATAATGCCAGGTCCGTATTTTCCTTATAACACCAAAAATCGGTGTGTCCCATTCCAGGAGCTTTATCTTCATCTGTTTTTAACAATCATATCCCCTACTTGTCCAGAAGGGTCATTAAGAATGTAAAGTAGGATATAATGAAAAATTGCTGAAAGATCCTTAATATAAATCTGCTATCAACTGAAAATAAAATATAGATTTAATGACATTGGAAATGTTGACATCATAAGATTAGTAAAATGAAAAAGATACAAATAGTTTATCTAATTTAATCCTAACAGAAAAAACAAAAATAATAACAGACTGGAATATATATTAAAATTTAATAATAGTAAATTATGAGTTAATTTTATTTTGTAGCTTTAAAGTTCTACATTATATGTCCTATGTGTTGTGCTGTGCTCAGATGCTCAGTCATGTCCAACAATTTGCAATGTCATGTACTGTAGGTCACCAGGCTCCTTGGTCCATGGGATTCTCCTGGCAAGAAAACTGGAATGGGGTGTCATTTCCTTCTCCAGGGGATCCTCCTGACCCAGAGATCGAACCCGCATTTCTTGTCTCTTATGTCTCCTGCATTGGCAGGGGGATTGTTTACCACTGGTATCCCACTTTCCTGGGAAGCCCAGAAAGTCCCATAAACAACATGGAAAGAAATCTATTTTAACTTATTTTCCAAATGCTTATACCTTTAATTTTAATAACTTCTTCCTTTTATTTCCTTTTTATAATTCTAAAAGTTTTGCATGATAATTTTCACAGGAAACATCACTGAAGGGTAAAGAGAAGGAAGGTGTTGGCAAGGAGGGACCCCAGGCTGAAATGCAGGTTTGATATCTGCATCAAAGGAGATCAAAGGAGAGACCAGGAAGGAATACCAGGGGCCAAGAGTTTCCGGCTGAAGCACAGTTCTAAAGATGGCCAGGCTGATAGGAGGTATTAAGTCAATGTTGACCATTAGAGGAGGGCCCCCTGCTGTAGGAATGAGCACCAATGGTAACCTTCTTCAAGTGCTCAGTCATGAACTGGGGACAGGAAGGATGAGTCTGGCCCCTGTGAAAACTCAGAGTTGGATTCAGGGAGGGACACTGGTCTCCTATACCCTACTCAGCAGTATTCTGGGCACATTCCCAAGGTCTCGTAGTGTGTGTGAGCCTAGCCTTCACTACACTTTCAAAGATGTTCTGAGAAAGTTTACTTACAATGTAAAATCTCTCCTGAAATGTCGCTGTCACCCGTACCATTGTGAACCATCTTTCTCTTAAAACTAGCAGAAAAGAATAAATTTTAGTATCTTTCTTTTCATCTGTGAATTTGGCAATGAAAAGGAGCTTTGGAGTGAGACAGACCTAAGGCTGATTCTAGTTTTGCCACTTATGTGCTGTATGATGTTTAACATCTCATGTAGATTCTCATTCTCGCTGCAACAGTATGATAGGAACATTCAAGCATAGTTTCTCAAGGAGGGGAGATTTTTGTAGGAACTTCCCACGTGTGCACTTGTACTTATATTATGTGAGACTGTACAATTGGCCATATTTGAAAGCACATGGGGTAGATTGATATTTGATTCCCAATGTGCCAAATAGGATCTTCCAAAATTTTGGGATTAGGTCACACATGTCAGTGTCTAATACCACTTGAACTTGGAAGAAAAACAAATTTATAACCAACACTGTCCCTGCAGTGCGGTCAGCTTCCATTTTGTGTACATCAAATCACACACTAAAAGAGAGCATCCTGAATACCGTGGCAAAAGCAAGAGATAATTAGGAAGTGATGCAGAAAATCACAACAGATGAAGAGTATCTGCCTTCATGCCAGATTTTCCCATTTCCTGGTATCAGTCCTGGTGTGACTAGGGCATACTTTCTTGCTCTTAAAATAAATTCCCTTTAATACATAAGTTAGTTTAAATGGCTTTCTGTTGCTTTTTACCGAAAGAGCTTTTAATCAAATAGACAGAGTCCTGATTAATAGATGCTTTTCAGAATAAATGAATTTCCTTTAGCCTTAGCTTTCCTGAAGTCAGCTATTTTCTGAAACCCATTTTTCCATTTTTCTTGAACTTTCATTTAGCTGGCTTGAGACAGATTATATTAACTGATTATAGCTATGTTTGGTGGTATGACCAGGACTCTTATGCCCTTACTTCCTTAAGTGTGGAGCTTAAGTGTGAGGCAGAATAAAGGAACAATTAAAGTGTACACCTGAGATTGCATCATTAAGTGGTAAACTCCTGAAACTTGCAAAAAAGAATCATCAGCTTCAGCCTCTTTGCTAAGAGTTAGTGTAATGATTAACTGAAGAATCTGACTTCAGAAATAATCAAACAGTACAAAGGCATCTTCTATTCAGCAAAAGGTAATCTAATTAAATACTGTTCCTAAAATATAATATTGATTTCTGAATATTGTCTCTTTTAACTTTTAGAAAACTCCATTGAAGTCATGATGATATTGTGAGCCATGTAATTATAGTTGATGTAATCAGGTCCATGCAATATTGCCAATAGAGTATGACAAATGGAGCCACCAACCTGGTGAACAAACTTACATCCTTCATACATAAAGCTGTAGCCACCACGTCCAAATTATCAGAAGTAGATCTTTGTTTTGTTTATCCAGCAGGGGAGATGGCTTTGTGCTCTTTCATTGTGACTAGAACCAGCTTTTGTCAAAAGGATTGCTAGTATTACAATGCAGTCTTGCTAAATAGCAAAATTAGCTTGTGTAAACACAAACTGTTCCCTAGTATGAATCCCATTCCCACTGTGTTGCAGTCATCTTCATCGCTTCTCAAGGCATGAGACATCCTTTCCTTTAAATTTAGACATCTTATATATGAAAGACATCTGTATGCATCCATTCTGTTAAAAGTATCTTCTTCCATCCCTATATTTGCAAAGCAACTCATTATTTGTTTTATTCCATCTCTCATCACAGTTTGCCTCATATTTGGGTAAACATATGTATCTCCTTAATTATGTGCTTTTGAAAATCCACTCCTATGTCTTACTCAACTTTGTAACACCCACAGAATGAATCAGTGTTTACACATTGTAAATAATATAAAATTAGCCATTTAATTAAAAAATAAAATAAGTAACTGATAATATTGATATCCCTTTAAAAGAAGGGATTAAAGCACTTGGAGCTTTGAGGACCTTAAGTCAGGAGATTCTATTTATTTACATAAAAAGCCCAGTATAACTTGCTCAATATATTCATAAAAACATAGTTATTTTTTTAATCACAAAACTTCTGGAAATATTAGAAAAAACAAACATAACCTGAGTAAAGACTTTATATACACGGATAACCACGTCAAAAGGTGCAGAGTTGACCATGAAGCAAGTCAAAGTCTCTTCATATTAATATGACTTGAAGTACAATAATATTTGAAATATATAAAAAGAATCTGATCAGTTCTCCTGACAAGATGGATTATACCTCAAAGATAATGAGACGAACATGTTTAAATGTCACAGGAGAAGAAGCTATACCACAGACTTAAAAGCTTTTTAATGCTCAGAATCTGATCAAAGTAATTATAGCTTGGTAATTCAGAGAACAAGAGATATTTACCTCTCAGAGTAATGAGACATTTGAAAAATACAAATTCCATAGAAGAAATGTTTGATAATATCAAAATATCTTGACATTTACTAAGAAAGGAAGCTTAGCACAGGGTGAATTTCTTTTCTTTCAGTCTGAAATACTTGATTTTATACTCATTTTATTGTTATGTTATCAAAGAATTTAAATTATATTATGAACACATACAGAGACTCACTTTGGTTTGCAGAAGTTTATCTCTTCATTGCAATAACAGAGGCAGGAATGAGATAGAGAAGGACTAACAGCAAAAGCTGTCATGAACTTTGTTTCATTGAGATAGGCTAAGGGGGAGCATTTATATAAGTATGTTAAAAAAAAATCCAAAAAGTTACTTGAAGGAAGCTCTTTGTTTTTGGGATAGTAAAAAAGGAAAAATCTTTTTGGAGGTGAAGCCTAAGAGACTATAAAAGTACCTCTATACATCAATAGTTTCTATGTATAATTGTTTCAAAAATAAATGATTTATTTAATGATGAGTAATAACAAAGATAACTTATATGCAGAGTACATCATGAGAAACGCTGGGCTGGAAGAAGCACAAGCTGGAATCAAGATTGCCCGGAGAAATATCAATAACCTCAGATATGCAAATGACACCACTCTTATGGCAGAAAGTGAAGAGGAACTAAAACGCCTCTTGATGAAAGTGAAGGAGGACAGTAAAGTTGGCTTAAAGCTCAATATTTAGAAAACTAAGATCATGGCATCTGGTCCCATCACTTCCTGGGAAATAGATGCGAAAACAGTGGAAAGAGTATCAGACTTTATTTTGGGGGGCTGCAAAATCACTGCAGATGGTGATTGCAGCCATGAAATTAAAAGATGTTTACTCCTTGGAAGGAAAGTTATGACCAACCTAGATAGCATATTAAAAAGCAGAGACATTACTTTGCCAACAAAGGTCCATCTAGTCAAGGATATGGTTTTTCCAGTAGTCATTTATGGATGTGAGAGTTGGATGGTGAAGAAAGCTGAGCACCGAAGAACTGATGTTTTTGAACTATGGTGTTGGAGAAGACTCTTGAGAGACCCTTGGACTGTAAGAAGATCCAACCAGTCCATCCTAAAGGAGATCAGTCCTGGGTGTTCATTGGTAGGACTGATGCTGAAGCTGAAACTCCAGTACTTTGGCCATCTCATGCAAAGAGTTGACTCACTGGAAGACCCTGATGCTGGGAGGGATTGGGGGCAGGAGGAGAAGGGGACAACAGAGGATGAGATGCCTGGATGGCATTACCGACTCAATGGACATGGACTTGGGCAGACTCTGGGAGTTGGTGATGGACAGGGAGGACTGGCATGCTGCGATTCATGGGGTCGCAAATAGTTGGACATGACTGAGTGACTGAACTGAACAGAACTGAATAACAAAGAAAGCTGAGTACCGAAGAATTAATGTTTTTGAACTGTGGTGTTGGAGAAGACTCTTGAGAGTCTCTCGGACTGCAAGGAGATCTAACCAGTCCATCCTAAAGGAGATCAGTCCTGGGTGTTCATTGGAAGGACTGACTTTGAAGCTGACACTCCAATACTTTGGCCACCTGACGCGAAGAGCTGACTCATTGGAAAAGACCCTGATGCTGGGAAAGATTGAAGGCAGGAGAAGGGTATGACAGAGGATGAGATGGTTGGATGGCATCACTGACTCAATGGACATGAGTTTGAGTGGACTCCGGGAGTTGGTGATGGACGGGGAGGCCTGGTGTGCTGTGGTCCATGGGGTCACGAAGATTTGGACATGACTGAGTGACTGAACTGAACTGGACTGAATAACAAACAAACTGGTATAGAATTAACACAAATACAGAGTAAGAAAACAAGATGATCAAGAATAGCAGAATCTTTTTAAGAGAGAATGTTGAAGAAAAACATTTTCATGAAGCACATAAAAATTGTAAGCAACTACTTCACCATTAACTTTCTTAAGTATTTTTATAAAGAAATTTTTCATGAAAAAGAACTATAAAGAACATCAGTTTAGGATATGGAGAAATATAAATTGACAAAAAGCAGGAAAAAAGTGAAAAATTTAATTTTAAAAGGAAGACAAAATTTAAGGGAACAAACAGGATACTATATTCTGTAGGAAATGTCTCATGTAAAATATGAGAAGTGGTCAAAATAAAGTGGAAATAAAGATTTTTAAAAGGTTTGAAAGAAAAAGAGAAATAAAAGAATAACACTAAAAAGCAAATTAAAACAGTGTAACAAAACAGGTATTTAAGGATAATATCTTTAAAGTTTGCTTTAAAAAAAAAACAACAAAAAAGACAATATTCAAATTTAAAATAATGTCTCAGGAAAAATCAACATAATTTCAACACTGTGACATTTCCTGGTAAGCACTGATTATAAACAATGAACATAAAGGAATTAAAAAAAACCTCTGGTCAATTGTAGGGAGTTTAAATCACTTTTTAGGCAAAAAGGTATCAGATAAAAGATACCTGACCTCAGACTCACCCCCACCTACATTCAATGCCAGAACATTATGGGGAGATAGCCACAGAATGGACTTCCCTGTGGATCAGAGGTAAAGAATCCCCCTGCAATGCAGGAGTCTTGGGTTTGATCCTTGGGTCAGGAAGGTCCCCTGGAGAAGGAGATGACAGCCCATCCAGAATTCTTGTCTGGGGAATCCTATGGACAGAGGAGCCTGGCAGGCTACTGTCTACGGGGTCACAAGACTCAGACATGACTTAGAGACTAAACCACCACTACCAGCCAGAAAATGCTTAAGAAAAGACAGTGTAAACCAAGGATTTTATACTCAGTCAAGCCAATATTCAGGTAGATAGACTGAAGACAAACTTTTTTTTTTTGCCACAAGTCAGGGAATGTTTTACTATGAGTTCGTCCTTGAGGAAGTTGAGGAAGCTTCAGAAAACTAATAAATCACTTTGAAAACTAGTGGATAAGGATTGATGGTGGGCATAAATTGTATTTTAACTTCAAAACAAAGAGTAAAATAAAGATTAGAATGAAGAGATAGAATTAAAATTTTAAATAAAAATATAAAAGAGTGTAGGATAAAAGTGTTATATGCCTGGACACCACAGAAATTATATAGCCAACCAATATTTGGGAAGGGATAAAGAAAGTGGAACATGGTGTAGGCTGCTCATTATCACCTCTATAGTGTTTCTGAACCAAGAGGTATCAATCCAAGGTGACAATCATATATGAGAATTTTACACAAAATTTATAGTAGCAACGTAAATGCTAAGATCAAAATTGGTTTATAGAAGATAAGAGAAAGAAAAGTTTATAAATGTTATCACCAATTATAACAGGGAAGCAATAGCTATAGTTTAAACAAATGCATTAATTGCCACTTAATCATATATTATAAAAATCTTTCCACATCACCCAGAGAGAATCTATATCTGTTATTTATTGGATGAATAGAATTTATCTTTCTGAATATTAAAAAGAAACAATCCATACTATTGGGTATGTAGATGTTCCAAAAATGTTAATTATTAAGAGAAATAGTGCTATGAACTTTAAAGGTATGTTTTTATGTATTTGTGTTTTACTTTTCCAGTTAAACTCTTAGTAATATAATTCTTGGGTCAATAGATTGACAAATTTTGGAGGCTTTTGTAATTTATTGCCAAAGAACAAAAATGGTGTATCTTTTTTCTTTAGATTCCACATATAAGTGATATCATATGATATTTGTCTTTCTCTGTCTGGCTTAATCCACTTAGTATGATAATCTCTAGGTTCATCCACATTACTACAAATGCAATTATTTCATTGTTTTATTATGGTTTAGTAATATTCCATTGTCTGTATGTATCACATTTTCTTTATTCATCTGTTGATGGACACCTAGGTTGCTTCTATGTCTTGCTTATGGTAATAGTGCTGCAATGAACATTGGAGTGCATGTCTTTTTGAATCATAGTTTTCTCATGATATATGCCCAGGAGTGGGACTGCAGGATCATATGGTAACTCTAATTTTAGCTCTTTAAGGAAACTTCATACTGTTCTCCATAGTGGCTGTACCAATTTACATTCCCACCAGCTGCATAAGAGGATTCCTTTTTCTCCATCTGTGATTTATTTTTGTCTTCTTTTCTGCTTTCTCTGATTTTACTAGGAAATTTTGCATAACTACATTTCTCTCCTCTTTTAGCATATAATCTGTACTTCTCTCTTAAATATTTTTCATGGTTTCTCTGGAAGTGAAAGTGTCAGTCACTCACTCATGTCTCACTTTTTGAGACCCCATGGACTGTAGCCCACCAGGCTCCTCTGTCCATTGAATTCTCCAGGTAAGAACACTAGAGTGGGTTGCCAATGCCTTCTCCAGGGGATCTTCCAAATCCAGAGATCAAACCCAGGTCTCCTGCATTGTAGGCAGATTCTTTAACATCTCAGCCAATTTGAAATATATATTTACAACATATCCATGTCCACTTTCAAATAACACTATACCACTTCGTGGGGAGTGTAGGTAACTTAGAGTATTCCCAATTCTTTCCCTTATTACATTTCTATTGTTCATTTCACTCATCTATAAGTTGTAATCACCTGATACACTGTTGTAAATATCATTTAAGCAAACTATACAAATGTTAGTAAATTTTAAAAGACAAGATTTGATTTTACTTTTATTTATTGCTTCTCTAATACTCTTCTTTTTCATGTAGATTTGAGTTTCTGACATATCATTTTCCTTTTCTTCTAAGATCTTAGTTTAACATTTTTTTGGTACACAGGTCTACTTGTGACAAATATGCTCAACTTTTGTCTGCAAAAGTATTCCTCTCCTATGTTTGAAGGATAATTTCACTGAATACAGAGTATTTTGGTATTTTTTTTATTTTAATAGTAATTATTTCACTCTATTTTCTTGTTGGTTGCATAGTTTTTGAAAAGAAGTCCAGTGGAATTATTTTCCTTATTCTTTCATAGGTAGGCTTTTCTTTGTTTTTTAATTTTCTTGGTTTTTGGTCTCTGGTTTCTTTCAAAATGTTCTCTTTGTTTGACTTCCTCGTTTGGGTATGATATTTCTAGATTTAGGTTTTAGTATTTTACCTGCTAGGTGATTGCTGAGCTTCTTGGATGGGTGGGTTGGTGTCTGAAGTTAATTTTGGAAAACAAGCAGTCATTATTACTTAAATTTCTTCTGTTATTCCATTGTCTTTTTTTTTTTTTTTTTTACTCCTTCTGGCATTCCCATTTTGTGTATATTACACCTTTTGTAATTGTCCCAAGGTTCTTGAACATTCTGCTTAGTATTCAATTTTTTCATCCTTTTTTTCAGTTTCTCTTGACATATTTTCAAGCTCATGATCCTTTCCTCAGCTGTGTTCAGTCTACTTATGATGCCATCAAAGGAAAACTTCATTTCCATCACAACATTTTTGTTCTAGCATTTCCTTTGATTTTTTATTAGAATTTCCATTCATCTAATTACATTTCCAATCTCCTCTTGTGTGGTGTCCTCTTTTTCCATTAGAGCCCTTTGTATAGTAATCATAGTTATTTTAATTTCTTGTGTTGATAATTTCAAAATTTCTGCCATATCTGAGTCTGTGCTTTATTTGTGTGATTGTGTGCTGTGTTGTTTGCTTTGTCTCTTCAGATTCTGTTTGTTGTTGTTACCTTCTAGCATGCCTTGTGAATATTCATTGTAATCTAGTTATGCATTAGGCAAAAGGAACTGAGATGGACAAGTCTTCAGTGTGAAGTTTATGTTCATCAGTCTAGGAGGGAGGTAGGCTCTGTTTACTTTTCACTGTGGTTGCCCTGTCAGAGGTTAAAATGTACTCCAGTACTTGGTTATAACCTCCCCTGTTGTCTTTAAGTTTCATTAGAGACTTCTTAAATAGGTTCTGAGGCTTGCAGTTCTCTTAACTGTTAACTACCTTACAAATATTTTTATTTCCATCATATCTTTTTGATGTTCTTTGTAGAATTACCATCTCTCTTATGTTATCAATTTGCTTTTGCCTATTATCTACTTTTCAGTTCAGTTCTGTCACTCAGTCGTGTCTGACTTTTTGTGACCCCATGGAATGCACCATGCCAGGATTCCCTGTCAATTAGCAACTCCCGGAGTTTACTCAAACTCATGTCCATTGAGTCGGTGATGCCATCCAACCTTCTCATCCTCTATCATCCCCTTCTCCACCTTCAATCTTTCCCAGCATCAGAGTGTTTTCCAATGAGTCAGTTCTTCACATCAGGTGGCCAAAGTATTGGAGTTTCAGTTTCAGCATCAGTCCTTCCAGTGAACACGCAGGACTGATCCCTTTTAGGATGGACTGGTTGGATCTCCTTGGAGTCCAAGGGACTCTCAAGAGTCTTCTCCAACACCACAGTTCAAAAGCATCAATTCTTTGGTGCTCAGCTTTCTTTATAGTCCAACTCACATCATACATGACCACTGGAAAAACCATAGCCTTGACTAGATGAACCTTTGTTGACAGAATAATGTCTCTGCTTTTTAATATGCTGTTTAGGTTGGACATAACTTTCCTTCCAAGGAGTAAGTGTCTTTTAATTTCATGGCTGCAATCACCATCTGCAGTGATTTTGGAGCACAGAAAAATAAAGGCAGCCACTGTTTCCACTGTTTCCCCATCTATTTGCCAAAATGCAATACTTGGATGCAATCTCAAAAATGACAGAATGATCTCTGTTTGTTTCCAAGGGAAACCATGTAATATCACAGTAATCCAAGTCTATGTCCCGACCAGTAATGCCGAAGAAGCTGAAATTGAATGGTTCTAATGAAGACCTACCAGACCTTCTAGAACTAACACTCAAAAAAGATGGGGACAGGATTGCAAAAGTAGGAAGTCAAGAAACACCTGGAGTAACAGCAAATTTGGCCTTCGAGTACAGAATGAAATATGGAAAAGGCTAACAGTTTTGCCAAGAGAACGCACTGGTCATAGCAAACACCCTCTTCCTAAAACACAAGAGAAGACCCTACACATGGACATCACCAAATGGTCAATACCAAAATCAGATTGATTATTCTCTGCAACCAAAGATGGAGAATTCTATACAGTCAGCAAGAACAAGATTGGGAGCAGACTGTGGCTCAGATCATGAACTCCTTATTGCCAATCTCAGGCTTTTCAGTTAATGACTATAAAAATTGGTCTGTATGGGGGCTTTTTAGTTCTTTTTGTTTTTTAAATGCTGATTGTTAACATCGCAATATCTTTGTTTTATCTGAGTTTGATTCTGATGCTTGCTTTGTTCCTTCTGGTTGTGTTCTTAGCTCTTCCTTTGATGTGGTTTGTAATTGTTTTTGTTGAAAGCTGGACATGTCATACTGGATAATAGGAACTGAGTTAAACCGGTCTTTAGTCTGTAGATTTATGTTAATCTGGTTAGGACATGGATTGTGTTTATTGATTAGACTGGAGATTACAAATTTCCTCATGTTCTATCTTTGTCTCTATTTTCATATGTATTTCTCCATTGATATTGCTATTTTTCTCCCCTTAAATAAGGCAGTAAGACTAAAGGGGGCTTAAATTGAAGGAATGCCCATCTTCTAGGTGGGATAAATCTCTGGTGAAGTATTGTTCCCTGGAGATCAGGTCTTTGTCATGGAGGATACTGTGGGCCCATTTAGCAATGATTACTCTTCCCCTTATACTGTCAGGAGCCAGAAGAAACTCCCTCTAAGATCTTAAACATGAGACTTTGATAGGGTTCTGAAAATTAAAGGCTCTGAAAGTGTGGGCTCCTCTAGAGCCTGCAGCACCCAGAAATTTCTCACTCTCATGCAATTAGTCTCAGTCTTCAGTAATTTGTCAAAATAACCATTTAAATGTTCCTAACAGTTTGTGGTTCTAGTGACTTATGCTTCAAGGAAGCAGATCTTGGCTCTGCCTCTGGATTTGCCTGTCTCTTCAGATTTCAGCATCATGTTTTGTCCCACACTGTATGCTCTCTGATGGGTCAAAACAAAGCTAATCTGTAGTTTGTTCCATTTTTTTCTTACTATAAGGAGAAGGATGACAATTTCCAAACTACCTGTTGGGGCTGAAACTGGAAGTTCATACTTGCTTTTGTATTTTACACAGATTATAATTCCTGCCAGCTTTGAAATGGTGAGATCTGTCCCTCTTTTTCAGGTAATGAGTAATGATAGAACTGAGGGCTAAATAAAGAAAGCATCTTCTACAAAGTCCTACAGACAATTAAAGTGTAAGTGGATCTGAGTAATTTTCTTGTTCTTTTTCCTTATCACCTGCTGCCTCCCTTGACTTCCTATAGATAACCATGGAATTTATTGTTAATTAATGAGATCTGCAAATAACTTTTGTCCTTAAATCATAGAAACGTATATGCCATATTTCTTCCTACTTAGTAGAACCTTCAAGTTATGGTATTAATTTGGAATGTGGATAAAACAATGAAAAAAAAAAAGCAAAGAAACTTTTAAAAATACTTTTTCTTATAATCACTGAAACTTCCTTTTGAATGTTTTCATTTAATGGTGTGTAAGCAGAATTTCTGCCATAAGGGTGGTGTCATCTGCATATCTGAGGTTATTGATATTTCTCCCGGCAATCTTAATTCCAGCTTGTTCTTCGTCCAGCTCAGTGTTTCTCATCATGTACTCTGCATATAAGTTAAATAAGCAGGGTGACAATATACAGCCTTGACGTACTCCTTTTCCTATTTGGAACCAGTCTGTTGTTCCATGTCCAGTTCTAACTGTTGTTTCCTGACCTGCATACAGGTTTCTCAAGAGGCAGGTCAGGTGGTCTGGTATTCCTATCTCTTTAAGAATTTTCCACAGTTTATTGTGATCCATGCAGTCAAAGGCTTTGGCATAGTCAATAATGCAGAAATAGATGTTTTTCTGGAACTCTCTTACTTTTTTGATGACCCAGTGGATATTGGCAATTTGGTGTCTGGCTCCTCTGCCTTTTCTAAAACCAGCTTGAACATCTGGAAGTTCACAGTTCACATATTGCTGAAGCCCGGCTTGGAGAATTTTGAGCATTACTTAATTAGCGTGTGAGATGAGTGCAACTGTGCGGTATTTTGAGCATTCTTTGGGATTGACTTTTAGGGATTGGAATGAAAATGGACCTGTTCCAGTCCTGTGGCCACTGCTGAGTTTTCCAAATTTGCTGGCATGTTGAGTGCAGCACTTTTACAGCATCATCTTTCAGGATTTGAAATAGCTCAACTGGAATTCCATCACATCCACTAGCTTTGTTTGTAGTGATGCTTTCTAAGGCCCACTTGACTTCAAATTCCAGGATGTCTGGCTCTAGGTGCGAGATCACACCATTGTGATTATCTGGGTCCTGAAGATCTTTTTTGGACAGTTCTGTGTATTCTTGCCACCTCTTCTTAATATCTTCTGCTTCTGTTAGGTCCATACCATTTCTGTCCTTTATGGAGCCCATTTTTGCATGAAATGTTCCCTTGATATCTCTAATTTTCTCAGATATGCAGATGACACCACCCTTATGGCAGAAAGTGAAGAGGAACTAAAAAGCCTCTTGATGAAAGTGAAAGAGGAGACTGAAAATGTTGGCTTAACATTCAGAAAACTAAGATCATGGCATCTGGTCCCATCACCTCATGGGAAATAGATGGGGAAACAGTGGAAACAGTGGCTGATTTTCTTTTTCTGGGCTCCAAAATCACTGCAGGTGGTGACTGCAGACATGAAATTAAAAGACGCTTACTCCTTGGAAGGAAAGTTATGACAAATCTAGATAGCATATTAAAAAGCAGAGACATTACTTTGCCAGCAAAGGTCCATCTGGTCAAGGCTATGATTTTTCCAGTGGTCATGTATGGATGTGAGAGTTGGACTGTGAAGAAAGCTGAGCACCAAAGAATTGATGCTTTTGAACTGTGGTGTTGGAGAAGACTCTTGAGAGTCCTGTGGACTGCAAGGAGATCCAACCAGTCCATCCTGAAGGAGATCAGTCCTGGGTGTTCATTAGAAGGACTGATGTTGAAGCTGAAACTCCAATACTTTGGCCACCTCATGCAAAGAGTTGACTCACTAGAAAAGACCCTGATGCTGGGAGGGATTGGGGACAGGAGGAGAAGGGGATGACAGAGGATGAGATGGCTGGATGGCATCACCGACTCAATGGGCATGAGTCTGAGTAAACTCCGGGAGTTTGTGATGGACAGGGAGGCCTGGCGTGCTGCTATTCAAGGAGTCGCAAAGAGTTGGACATGACTGAGTGACTGAACTGAACTGAACTGAAGCAGAATTTTGATACTTTAACATCATCTGTGACTTATATTCTGCAAATTCCTTGAACTTGTAACATCAATGTTAAAATACATTTTAATGATGCTAAAATTCATGAGCATAGTTATAATAGAAAATTATTAAGTTAGATATTTCATCTCAACCAATGGATATTTAAAGGAAATAATTAAGTGAACAAAGATCTGAAATTTGGAGACCTGGTCTCAGGTCCATATCTATGTTGTTTCATATCTCAGCTTTGGTCAGATTTGTTGGTGGACTTAATTCATTCACACTCCAAGACTATTCTGAACCTTAAAATGAAGGAGAGATGTATCTGCTAGTGAGAGAACTCGCTTTCTATGAATGACTTCTTAATAACTCTGGTATGTTGTTGTTACTCTATTATTTTGACCTTGTAATTTTCTAGTTACTTGGTTCCAGTTTCTGATTATTTGGGTTTGTGTGTGTGTTTGTGTGTGCCTGGAATTTTTCCTTAAAGTCCAACATCTAGCCTCTAACCAGTCTCTGTTCCTTACCTCACAGCATCAATTTACAATTTTCACCTAAACTGATTTTTCATGGGCTGAACAGCACTACATGCTGCCTGTTGGTGGGTTAACAGCTTTCTAGCTACTTTCTAAAATAGCTCAGCTATTGATATCCTTATTCCACCCAAAATCTGATATGGCACTAGGAAAGTTATTTGCTTTGTTAAAGTTATTTGATATGTCTCTCCAAGTCTACATGTTTAGAGGCAATTTTTCAAAACATCACTACATAGGTGAGTATAAGTTATTTCCTGCACAATATACTTTCAGAGAGTTTTTAAGAATACTATCAGCAAAAAGAGGAAAAAAGGAAGAACAGATAAGAAAAAAACAAAAAGATTACCTAATTGCTATCAGTACAAACCTAATGCTTCTTTGCTGTTTTGCACATGGTGATATCTTTAAATGGGAACTCTGGTACTTAGATCAACCTAGTGTATTCTAGTTTCCTTGCTGAGCAACAAAAAACATCTTTTACAAAGGGAGGAGGGAGTATATAAAGTTTTCAAAGAACACAAAAAACATATTAAATCAGACTGGGTTCAAATCTAGGACTTGCCACTTCCTAGCTGTGTGACATCAGAAAATATACTTAAATATACAGTAAAAAGTGTATGATACTTATCTCATATGCTTATGCTGCAAATTAAGTTTAATGTATTAGTAAGTGTTCAATCAATGATATACGATACTATTGTGCTTTAATTACATAGGGGCAAAAATCAGTTATTTCACTACCCAGAAATTCCAAATGAGCAGTGCATATCCTCAAATAAGAATGTTGTGAGAAAATATGAAAGGATTTTTTTTTTTATGAAAAGCAGAAATGAGTGACTCGTTTATTTTTCATCAAGGAGTGAGGAGTTCTACAGAGGTACATTTTTCAAATAAAGAAGTAAGTTATCAAAAATGTCAGTTTGTTTGATTACCCATGGCTGATATGAAGCATATTAATTATTGCATGGTAGAATAACACTGTAGCAAACATTTTGGACACCTATCTAGCAAATATTCCTCAGTTCTTCTTTGATGTCAGAATTTAAATTTTGTGAATCTTGATTAGTCTAGAGCAATTATGACAGTTCCATATTCCTTGGAGGAATTAATAGACTTTAGTTTTTAGAGAAGTTTTAGGTTTACCAGAAACTAAACAAATAAAAAAGAAATTTATCATATACGCCCTCTGTCTCCTACTCAGTTTCCCCTATTATTAATACTTTGTATTGATGTAGTGTATTTGTCACCATCAATGAACCAATATTGATACATTATTATTAACTAAAATCCATCATTTTCATTAGAGTTTACTCTTTGTGTTGTATAGTTACATGGTTTTGATGGATGTCTAATATAATTTATCCACTATTGCATGTCATACAGAATAGTTTAACTGCCTTAAGCACACCCTTCTCTCCACCTATTCATTTCTCATTTTCTTCCAGAACTATAGTTTTGCCTTTTCCAGAATTCCAATATAGTTGAATTCATACAGTATGTAGGCTTTTCTGACTGGCTTTTTTCACTTATTAAAATGCATTAGAGATTCTCCCATGTTTCTTGGTGGTTTGATACCTCATTTTCTTTTATTTTTGAATACTATTTCACTCTATGGATTCACCACAATTTGCTTATACATTCACCTTTTAAAGAACATATTGGTTATTTACAGCATTACAACTATGAATATATATACTATAAATATAACTGCTATAAACAGTTGTGTGCAGATACTGATTCAACCCATTTGGATAAATACCTAGGAATTCAATTCCTAGATTGGGTAGTTAAGCCCATTTAGCCTTGTAAGAAAACTACAAACTAACTTCAGAAGTTGTTACACCGTTTTGCAAGTCCACCAGCAACAGATGAGAGTTTCTGTCACTACACAACCTCTCCATCAAGTGAGATCAACAGTTTGCATTTCAGTCATTCTAATGGTATGTAGTAGCATCACATTGTTGTTTTAACTTACAATTTCTTAATGGCATATGATAGTAAGCATCTTTTTACATGTTTATTTACTACTTATTTAGCTTCTTTGGTGAGGTGTCAGTTTAGAACATTTCCTTATTTTGTTAAACTACTTTATTAAGGTATGATTGACACATTAAAAGCTCTACATAAAAGTGCAGGCTCAGATGGCTTTGCCGGTAAATTCTACTAAACATTTAAGAAGAATTAAATGTTCTCAAACTCTTCCAAAAAATAGAAGAGGAAAGAACACTACAAACTTGTTTTACAAGGCCAGCATTACTCTAACTAAAACCAGACAAGAATGCCACAAGAAAAGAAAATTACAAGCAATATCCCTGATAAACAGGGGCTCAAAAATCCTTAATAATATATATTAGAGAACTGAATTAAACAATATATTAAAAGGATCATACATCATGATCATGTTGGATTTATTTCAGGCATGCAAGAATGGTTTGATATCCACAAATCAATCAATGTGATACACAACTATAACAAAATGAAGGATAAAAATCATATAATTATCTCAAAGAAAGGCAAAGTATTTGAAAAAAATCAACATTCACTTATGACAAAAACTCACAACAAAATAGGTATAGTGGGAACTTACCCCAACATAATAAAGGCCATTTATGACAAGTCCATAGCAAACATCACACTCAGTGGTGAAAGGCTAAAATCTTTTCTTCTAAGACTGGGAACAGACATGGATGCTCACTTTGCCACTTCTATTCAACATAGTACTTGAAATTACCACCAGAAGAATTAAGCAAGGCAAAAAGTATCCAAATCAAAAACAAAAGAAGTACAGTTGCCTCTGTGTGCACATGATATAATTAAATGTACAGAAAACTCTAAGGATTCCACACACATACACACACAAAAACTGTTGGAACTAAAAAACAAATTCAATTTAGTTCCAGGATACAAAATCAACATACAAAAATCAGTTGTGTTTTAGCACACTAACAATGCATCATCTGAAAAAGAAAATAGGAATAAATCCCATTTATAAATGAATCTAAAGAAATTAAGTACTTAGATATAAACTTAATTAAGGAAGTGAAAGATCTCTACAGTGAAAACTATAAAGCAGTGATGAAAGAAATTGAAAAAGGTACAAATAAATGCAAAAGCATTACACACTCATGGATCAGAAGAATGAAAAGCATTAAAATATCCATATTACCTAAACAATCCACATTAAATGCAATCCCTATCAAAATCCTAGTTTGTTTTTTTCTCACAGAAATAAAACAAAAAATCCTAAAATTTGTATGGAATCACAAAAGACTCCAAATAGTCAAGACAATCTTGTGAAAGAAGAACCAAGCTGGAGGAATGGTTTTTCCTGATTTCAAACTCTAATAGAAAGTAATAGTAAGGAAAACAGTATATAATATAGATCAAAGGAACAGAATAGAGGAAGCAGAAATAAACATATGTATATTTGGTCAATTAATTTATGACAATGTAGCCAAGAATTTACAGCGGGGAAAGGAAAGTCTCTTCAATAAATGTTGTTGGGAAAACTACAATCATATGTAAAAGAATTAAGCTGGACCACTATCTTATATGATACACACAAAAAAACTCAAAATATATTAAAGACTTTAACCTAAGATATGAAACTGCAAAACTCCTAGAAGAAATAGGTGGTAAGCACCTCAACACAGGTCTTGGATATGATTTCTTTAGAATTGACACCCAAGAGCCAAGGCAACAAAAGTGAAAATAAACAAACGAGGGTATATCAAACTCAAAAGCATCTGCATAGCAAAGGAAACCATCCACAAAATGAAAAGGCAACCTCCAGAATGGGAGAACGTATTTGAAAATCATAGATCTGATAAGGAGTTTATTTCCAAAATATATAAAGAACTTCTACCATTCAATAGCAAAAACGCAAACAATCTGAATTTTAAATGGGAAAAGGATCTGAGAAGACATTTTTTCTTTGTTTCCAAAGAAGTCATACAGGTAGCCAACACATACATGAAAAGGAAGGTGTTAATGATCACTAATCATTAGGGAAATATAAATCCAAACCACAATGAGAAATCATGTTAAACCTGTTAGAATGGCTCATATCATGAAGACAAGAGATAAAACCTGTTGGTTGGGATATGAAGAAAAATGAACACTTCTGCATTGTTGATAGAAATGTAGACAGGTTCAACCGCTGTGGAGAACAGTATTGAGGTTCTTCAAATTTAGAACTACCATATAATCCAGGAATTCCACTTTTAGTATATTCATCTAAAGAAAACGAAAACACTAACTCAAAAAGATGTTATACTCCATGTTCACTATAGCATTTTTTATAATAATCAAAATATGGAAGCAACTTAAGTGTCCATTGATTAATTAATTAATAAAGAAAATGTGGTATATAATAAACAATGTGATACTATTAAGCCATAAAAAAGGAGGGATCTTGGCATCTGTGACAATGTGGATGGACCCTGAATACATTGTGCTAAGTAAAATAAGTCAGTCATGAAAAGACAAATACTGTATAATCCCATTTGTATGTGGAATCTGAAGAAATACATACACACAAAACACCTGAGTTCATAGATCCAAGAACAGATCTGAAGAAGAAGGGCCAAAAGATCAAGAGTAAGAACGAAGCAGTGCAGTAAGTATACCATATTTCCTGCTTTCACCAACTAACTATGGAATTGCTATTTTTCCTTTCATTTTTACTTGTGACCACAGAATTTAATTTCTCATTTCCCTACAATAAGTATTTTCATGTAAGAGTAGGGTCATTTTTGGATAGAAGAAAGGATTGAAAGTTTTCCAGGTAGTTATTAGAAGCCAGTTTATTTCAGGTCTAACTAATTGGTCTGTGTTACATGCTTGCACATTTCTGAGTTACAGTTTACAGCCTCTGTAGCCATTTGTGAGGAGTGCTATATCATTAAACTTGTATTTATCAGTGAAGACATAAACAACAACAACAACAAAACAAGCACAGAGGCAGCTGGGGAGGGACAAAATGGAGAGGGCATTTAGAAGTACAAATTTCCAGTTTTAAAATAAATTAGTCATGGGGATGTGATGTACAGCATAGTGACTATATTTAGTAATACTGTCTTGTATATCTGAAAGTTTCTAAGTGAATAGAAACCTTTCATCATGAGAAAAAATTTCTATAACTATGAAGGCGATAAACGTTACCTAGATTTTTGTGATCATTTTTCAGTATCATTATGTTATATACCTGAGAGTAATATAAAGTTATATGTCAATTATACCTCAACAAAAATAAAGAATTAAGTTGTAAACATATGAAGTTACTCCATACAAAGAGTTTAAAGATATGATTCTGAATCTGAGCCTTTGGGTAGGTCTTATATAGTCTCTGAACAAAAAAAAGGAAAATGATGAAGAAAAGGGAATAAGAAAAATAGATCCTGAAGCAATGTTCAATGCACTGATTTCAAAATTATAATAGAAACATAAATGGAGCTTTTCTTCTCTTGCTTAATTCTAGTCACTGAATGATTTAAGCATGTCAAAGGAAAACATATGGAGAAGTGTCCTAGACTAAATGTGATCCAACTCTCAGAAGTTTTGAAGGTTAAATGGTGCCATTACTCCTTCTTAATTGTGCACAAGTGCACCAAAATGTCACTTTCCCCCCCTCTACTTTCCATACTCTTATTTCCTTTATCTATTCTTTCACCTGCTGTCTTTGTAAATTGGCAGCTTTCAGGAGTCCTAGTGAAATTCTTATATCATTACTTGTTCTTATTCTTAATGTCTTCTGGCATCTGCCATGTTAGATTACATGAGAATGGAAGATATACTTCCCTGAACAGTTTAAAAATCTACCCTAAATGCATCATTGTATATTTTCTTTTACTATTTTCCTTTCCCTATTTTTTTTTTTCTGCCAGAGCTGTGGGTTCATCCATATGGCATCTTCTCAAGAAGATAGCCAATTTTCCTATACTATTGTCTAATTTACAAGTTCTGTGGCTTTTGTTTTTTGATATGCTTACACTTCTGAAATCTTGTATTTTGGGAGATCCCATTTTTCAATTCCTGATATCAATCCCATTGAAGAATATATTGTTTACAGATACAAAATGGGCCTGCAAATAAGAAAGTATAATTGAATTTGACCAAAGGAGATATTCACGATGGTGTGATCACTCACCTATGGCCAGGATCATGGAATGTGAAGTCAAGTGGGCCTTAGGAAACATCACTATGAACAAAGCTAGTGGAGGAATTCCAGTTGAGCTATTTCAAATCCTGAAAGATGATGCTGTGAAAGTGCTGCACTCAATATGCCAGCAAATTTGGAAAACTCAGCAGTGGCCACAGGACTGGAAAAGGTCAGTTTTCATTCCAATCCCAAACAAAGGCAATGCCAAAAGAATGCTCAAACTACCCACACAATTGCACTCATCTCACACACTAGCAAAGTAATGCTCAAAATTCTCCAAGCCAGGCTTCAGCAATATGTGAACTGTGAACTTCCAGATGTTCAAGCTGGTTTTAGAAAAGGCAGAGGAACCAGAGATCAAATTGCCAACATCCGCTGAATCATCGAAAAAGCAAGAGTTCCAGAAAAACATCTATTTCTGCGTTATTGACTCTGCCAAAGCCTTCGACTGTGTGGATCACAACAAAATATGAAAAATTCATCAAGAGGTGGGAATACCAGACCACCTGACCTGCCTCTTGAGAAATCTCTATGCAGATGAGGAAACAACAGTTAGAACTGGACTGGAACAATCTAGAACGACAGACTGGTTGCAAATAGGAAAAGGAGTACATCAAGGCTGTATATTGTCACCCTGCTTATTTAACTTATACGCAGAGTACATCATGAGAAACGCTGGGCTGGATGAAGCATAAGCTGGAATCTAGATTGCCGGGAGAAATATCAATAACCTCTGATATGCAGATGACACCACCTTATGGCAGAAAGTGAAGAACTAAAGAGCCTCTTGATGAAAGTGAAAGAGGAAAGTGAAAAGGTTGGCTTAAAGCTCAATATTCAGAAAACTAAGATCATGGCATCTGGTCCCATCACTTCATGGCAAATAGATGGAGAAACAGTGGAAACATTGACAGACTTTATTTTTGGGGGCTCCAAAAATCATTGCAGATGGTGACTGCAACCATAAAAGTAACAGATGCTTACTCTTTGGAAGGAAAATTATGACAGACCTAGACAGACTATTAAAAAGCAGAGTCATTACTTTGCCAACGAAGGTTCATCTAGCCAAGGATATGATTTTTCCAGTAATCATGTATAGATGTGAGAGTTGGCACTCTAAAGAAAGCTGAGTGCTGAAGAATTGATGCTTTTGAACTGTGGTGTTGGAGAAGACTCTTGAGAGTCCCTTGGACTGCAAGGAGATCCAACCAGTCCATTCTAAAGGAGATCAGTCCTGAGTGTTCATTGGAAAGACTGATGTTGAAGCTGAAACTCCAATACTTTGGCCACCTGATGGGAAGAACTGACTCATTTGAAGAAACCCTGATGTTGGGAAAGATTGAAGGTGGGAGGAGAAGGGGACAACAGAGGATGAGATGATTGGATGGCACCACTGACTCAATGGACTTGAGTTTGAGTGGACTCTGGGAGTTGGTGATGGAAAGGGAGGCCCGGCATGCTGAAATTGATGGGGTCACAACTGAACTTAACTGAACTGAAAGGAGATATAAAAAGGAATGTTTGATGCCTTCTCTGACTGGTTAAATGATACTTATATTTCAGAAATCATTGTGAACCTAGACTGAGTAATCTTCTCAAACTATCCTTTGACCTAATTTTCTCTATAAAGTGGAAAAAGCATGACAGTATATAGACATGGATTCAATTTAAACTCCATGTCTTAAACTGCATCAACCATGTATAAAATTTGCAAAGATTTAATATAAGGTAGTTTAGTAGCTTTTGAACAAACTAACAAAAAAAAACTGATTTATAAAAGTGATATACATTGGATGTTGGTAAAGGAGTTGCATTAGAGGATTCTTGTGAAGATAATTTTCAATAAAGCTGCTGATATATGGTTAATACCTCCCCCTCACCCCAGCTCATCCTTAACACACACATACACACTCAGGCAAGAGGTGGGAACAGGTACTTTCTTTGACCATTCAGAGAGTTTGACATGTATCCCAAGTAGTTATAAGACACACTAGGTTGGTGTCTTGCTCCTGCCTAGGAAATCTGCAGCCTGAGGATAAGCTAGCTAGCAGCTTTCACAGCAATGTGAAGAAGAGTTGCTGATGTGTTAAGATAAGCCTATGGATCCTAGAGTTAGCACAGCTTATAATAAATTAAATGACTGAATTCCTAGTTGCTGAGGAAGGAGTAAGTGACCTTTAGAACAGAGTGCACTTGCCCAGATTTAGGAACTTGTAGGTGAGCAAATGACACATACAAGTGACGGAAATGATCTCCAGAGGTTCCATGGAAGTGTCAAACCAAAAAAGAAAAAGCACCTCCCAGGCCATAGCGGAGAAAGCCAATTGAAAACAGTACCAGTCAACAATTCTCTTACATCTTTTAACTCTCCTTCCTCAATCTGTTCCCTGTTATCTTAAATGGGTTCAAGGTTGTAGATATAAGGTGAGGGAGGAAGTGAACAAGAGATGTGACAGCCACTGCCCCTTCCTTGAAGTAACTGGTTGTAGCCAGAGAAGACGGAAATCTGCTTTACCTTTGATCAAATTGGAAGCTTTCGTGATTATATGGGAATGGGCATCTTTAATTAATAAACTGTTTGTGAAACAAATTGACCTGGACTGACCCCAAAAAACTTTTTTTCCTTTAAGTGAAAGCCGAAATTTAAAAGTAAATAATACTTGCAAGTCTCTAGTACAGACAACGAAGCTCTTAAGGTCTGTGTGTAAATAGGAATGGAGACTGTTTCTCAAATTTACAAAGAAATAAATCAAAATTGAGACAGAGGGAAGGTGAACAAAGGAGAATAAGAAAAGAAGATATCATGACTGGTTAAAAAACATCAAGCACACAGTAAGGTCTGTTGAATTGTCAGGAACTATTCAATGGTTTCAACTCTCAATTATTTACGATATCCCATTCAATGGTGCATTAAAATATAAACATCAGTATTTCATGTTTTTGCATTTATAATCATGCCTCTGCCACACAGATTCACACCTGCATATCCAATCTTCTTATGCAAATAACTTGGTAGTGCTATATTTTAAACCTTTAGTTCCTAAACTGAACTCTATTTTTCACTGACTCCAGGTACGTGAAGCACCAAAACTTGGTAGTTGAGAAGGAAAAGGTACCAACAGAGATCTAAACTTGAACAAAGTCTTGACTGCAAAAAATGCTTCAGTTCCAGTTCATACCTCATTGAAGAACAGATTTACAAAAACAAAACCTATGAATTAAAACCAAGAACAACAAAATATGCAATAAAAATAGCATACCTTATTGTAAACAGAATGGCTTTACTATGTTGCTAAACTAAGCTGATCTCAGAGGAGGCTCTGTCACTTACTAGCTTTGTGTCCCAAGAGAATGATTCTCAAACTTAGGTGCATACCAGTCATTTAGGAATCTAGTTAAAATGCAGATTCTGACTCAGTGGGTTTATGGTGGTTCCTGAGATACTGCATTTCTAACCTGATGTGAAGAACTGATTCATTAGAAAAGACCCTGATGCTGGGAAAGATTGAAGGCAGGAGGAGAAGGGAATGACTGAGGATGAGATGGCTGGAGGGCATCACCAATTCGATGGACATGAGTTTGAGTGGACTCTGGGAGTTGGTGATGGACAGGGAAGCCTGGTGTGCTGCAGTTGATGGGGTCGCAAAGAGTCAGACATGACTGAGCGACTGAACTGACTGACTAATCAGGGTATGCTCAGGCCACTGGCCCAAGGACCACACTCCTAGTTGCAAGTTGCTAGGACAAGCCACACAAGGTTGCCACAGCTGTTTCTAGTCTTTAGGGAAGATATCATAACTCCCCCTATGTTGATGAAATGGTTACCCTTTGAATATCTTTCTACAATCTTTAATGTGGTTTTCCTTGTGATGGGTTTATTTAAGTTTCAATTTTTCTCAAACCTGAAAGTTTTGACAGTTAAATTAGAAATTTCTGTAAAACACTCCTAGTAATTGTGCAATTAGGGCACCTCAAGTTTCCCATCAGTATTAAAGAGTTAATAAACATTGCAGAGTTTCAGTGTTACTAAGGCCCTCACCTTGGACTATTAGTAAAATGACCTTGAGGCAACCAGCTGTCTCTTAGACAAAAATGCCTTATAAGGCCTGAAATAATGACACCACATGTTTCACCCCAAATCTGCATTTCAAAACCAGCAAAACGCAGCTGTCTATCAGCCTGTCTGAAATCATTCAGCTCGAACCTAAACGTGTTTTTACGCTTTTCACCACAAATTTTAACAGTGACAAATAAATGCAGGGATGGCTTCTTTAACCTAATGAAACTCTGAGAGATCTCCACCCCCTTCTCTCAAATGTTTCCTGAAACAAGATGTACAATGTCTGTGTCACAGAGGATGTCATGGCTCATTTGTCATCTAACCTTACAATTCTGAGCAGCCTGGTAAGGACAAGGGAAGGGACTAGTTCTCTCAAGGTGGTAAATTCCAATGCTTTGAACATAAGACTCATTGTCTTAACTCGACTTAAGGTACTTTCAGCTTTTCCATTTCAAAGTAAATCTCTAATGGCTATATTAATAATCATGAAGGCATATCTATCTTGAGAAATGAACCAATATGCATTTTGTCACGTCTAAATTCATTGACTTCCCTTTAATATTAATGTCTCTAAATTTGTTTATTGACTGTCACTTAAGCATACTTTTTAAGCTAAAGAAAACCTATTAATAATATAATTCATGTATGAAATGTTTAATATTTAACACTATCTCCTAGATGCTCCCAATCTAATATATTAATACAGACGGATCATTATGCTAAAGGAAATGCCTCACGATGTTACAAAATGTTATGGACCCAAAGGAGCAATGTCTAGTTAATTACTAAAGAGGAATCTCCATCTGGTAGATTCTGTCTTCCCTGGTTTATTCTCTGATAGGTCTCCAGATGATCTCTGAAACAGTCTCCTTAAGCACGCAAAGGTTTCAGAGGTTATTAGTAGTAATTGTGTTGCACAACTAAGGGAATTTTGTTTAGCGTGATGAAAGCAGCAATGCCATTATTAGTTGATTAGTGTGAACAATCTTTGACAAACTGCAGCACCAACTATGACTCCAACTGGTGGCAGCTCATTATTCTGATTGCTATTTGATTTGCAGTATTATTGACTACAAAGTGAGCAACACAGACCAGGGAAGAAAGGCAGTAATTGGAAGATGTTTTTATGACCAATAGGAGACATGAAGATTTCATTGTTTAAGAAAATGAATCTGCTGTTAAGCAAATTTTGGAGTTAGATTTGGAAGTCAGATGTCCAGTAAAGTAATGCATAAGACTTACTCTCACAGGCATTTTTTGTTAAATTAAATGTAAGGTATTAAGGCATTGTGGTTTTTAGTATTTGTCTAGGGACAATATCATTTGCAAGGCAAAACAAAAACACACAAAAAAATGGAAATACTGAGAGGAGTGTGTTAGTTGCTCAGTCACGTACGACTCTTTGCAACCCCATAGACTCTAGCCCACCAGGCTTCCCTGTTCATGGGATTCTCCAGGCAGGAATACTAGAGTGGGTTGCCATTTCTTTCTCCACTGAGAGGAGGAGAAACTGCTAAGAGAAGTTTGGGAAGTAAAACTAGAGCAGTCTATGACAAAAAAAAAAAAGTTTCTAAGTGAACAAACACTACAACCTTAGAAGAATCTAAACAGAAACATCTTATGTTAAATTTAAAAGACAAATATTTTCTGGTGAACTCATATCATAAATAATAATAAGTGCTTTTTTTCTATTTTGAGGCTTTTCAGTTGCTCCAAATGATATTACATGATATTTATAACATATAAACATCACAGATAGAAAAATATATATATATATCTAAAGCCTGTCAAAGAAAAATTGCATCACACAGAATTAAATAGGCAAGAAAATTCTGTGCAAGACTTGCAAGAGGGGTCAAGACTACTGCAATGAGAGAGTTTAAAGTCAATTCTATTGAAATAAAAGGCAGAAGAGTTCCTAGATGATGGAGTGGGCTGTGGGAAAAGCACTGGATGTGTTAGGGGAGGATGGTCAAGGTGATTAGGCATCTGAGTTTGCTATTTGGACTTTATAAAAGTTAGGCTTCTACTCTCTTACAGAGACTGACAGATAGGGTCTCTGTCTCTCTTAATGATGACATTTCAAAGGGATGGCTCCAAGGTCTCTAAGAAAATCATTCCTGCTTGTAAAACCAGTAAAAACTAGGATAATTTACTTTCTAAGCAGGCAAAGAATTTATAATTGCACATATTCTAGGGGAAATGCTCTAAGAAAAAAGAGAGTTCTGGGGCCTATATAATAAAGAAGAAACTTGTCTGAAGTTTAGCCAATCTGAGGGGAATGTTAAGGTCATCTTAATCAAATCCCTCTATTTAGACACATTGGTCATTAAACTTTTGGAGAACGTTCTTGGCTTCCCTGGTGGTTCAAACAGTTAAGAATCTGCCTGCAATGCAGGAGACGTGGGTTTGATCCCTGGGTCAGGAAGATCTCCTGGAGAAAAGGATGGTTACACATTCTAGTATTCTTGCCTAGAGAATTTCATGGACAGAGAAACCTGGAGAGCTACAGTCTATGGGGTCACAAAGAGTCGGACATGACTGAGCAACTAACACTTTTTCATTTTCACTTGTAGCCCTAGAAAATTTTTAATATATAAGTTCACATTGGATATGCAGTGTAGATAGGTCCAAATATAGGTTTTTTTTAAAAACTAAACTGGATTATATCCTAATTATTATTTGTGAAACTATTTTATTTGACAATATATCATGGAAATATAACTATTGCAAATTATACATACACAACATTCTTTTTAGTGATTTTATTGTATTCAATCCTGTGGGGCCATAATTTTATCAACTTATTTCTAGTGGCTAAATCTTAGTTTCTCCCATCATTCCTCCCATTAAAATTAAATAACTTTGTGTGTTTGTGCTTGCTCAGTTGTGCCTGACTCTTTGTGACTCCTTGGACTGTAACCTGTCAGACTTCTTTGTCCACGGGATTCTTCAGGCAAGAATACTGGAGTGGGTTACCATTTCCTTCTCCAGTAAATTTTACATAACTTTAAAGCTGCACTTCTTGAAATAAAACTGCTTTCATTACTTTGCACTTCAAAATTCTGCAAAGAAAAACAATTACCAAATACTTACTATTTTTCTGAAACATGACTGTATCACAGGGCAAATGCATTGTTTTTAGCTAATTATTTAATTATTTTAACATTTTTTTTCTGTTTACTCTTGATTTTGATATTGATATTAAGGATTTCAAAACTGAATCGCTGTAATAGGATATTTAACTAATTCAAGATTTGTGCATCTATTTACACCTTTATTTTCAAAGGAATATTTGAAGTTCTAAGTTAATTTGCTATGGCTACATTGGATCTGTAATCATATTGACAGACCTGCTAAGCCTGATCCCTGCTGTGAGATGTACTCTATAAAATTCCAGAAAGATTCGTGAAATACACATACATTAATTCTAATAATAGGTTTAAAGGAGAGGGTGTTGTGTTTTTTCTTTTTTTTGCTTGCTTTGTTTTTTCAGCAGTAGATAATTTAAATAAAATATTTGGGGACATTTTTTTTTTTTTTTTCAAAATAGTGCAAGGTCATTATTGGCTTTTTAAATAACTCTATTTCCAACATCCTGCTTGTTTTTTTCCTATACTGTAGATATAAAGCAGTTGCTCTTGGACACTTGACACACTTGGGCACTTGGACGCAAGATATCTTCATGTAGAACTGGAGAAGACTGTGAAAAACAAATTACAGCTGAATCTCCTTCCCTTTCATCCTGTTATTAATGTTATGAAAACATTAGCGAATCTTAGAAATGAAACAGAAATTATTTTCAGTATTTGCAAAAAATGTATCATATAGAATAGTTTCATTCATTCGAATTTCTGTAAGATTCTGGCATACTTCAACTGAACATTCAGATTAGAAACAGATCTTTAGTTTGGTGCACCAGGAAGTCAGGGTCACATCAGTGAAACCCCGCCAAGTTTATTTTCTTAGTGGCCACTTTGGTTTAATAGTAAGAATTCTGTCCTATAGCTATAATATGAAGCCTTCTATTCTGTATAGAAAAGTTATTGTTACACTCCTTGCAGGGGGAGTAAATCTTTCTTGACTTCTATTTTTTCATGAACCTTTGTTGTTCCCTGAGAATCACATCCATTATGACTTTATCCAACTTCATTGGTCAAGTAGAGTATGTAAACTGGGAAAGATCAGAAAAACCAACAGCCGAATAAATTAACAAAACCATATTTAGTTTAGGCATATCATGCCCTTTACTAGCTGCAATTAATGCAGGATTCTCCAGTGGAAATGCTTGAGGAAAAACAAAGCAAAACAGTGTTTTTTAATAGTTGGAAACTCAGAAACGTAAGATAAAGTGGTACTTTTCTTTTTCAAATAAATAAAGGCAGTTTGAACAAGAAGAGCTTATGATATTACCACAGTGGGACAACACTCAACTTGACTAGAGACCAAGAAACCAAAGATCAGAAGCTAGAATCCCTCCCTTTACTAGGGTCATTGACATGAATGATAACAATTTCTTCCTTAAACATATTCCCACCTTTCAAAATTAATTGGAATTCCAAACTCTAATATTTCAAAAAAACAGAGAGATTTGAATAGGTATGTGGAAGGAAGATGTTATTTCTTGAATGATTTTCTCTCAATGCAAAATGTGTGGCAACATCTTTACTACTGCTTTTTACGTTCTCAGGATAGTAGGGGCATCAAGCTTAGGTGATGAATTTCAACATGTCTACATGTGGTCCCCATGTTACAGAACTTCCAACTATAATTGGACATTGTTGATTTTTCTCTACTGCTATTTCCTTGGTTTTTATGATCCATCTAGTTCTAAGTTTCTTCCATGGGTCATTCTTCTAAGGATGGTCTCTTAAACTTTGATGTTCCTCACATTTTTATCCTTCTCACTGTACATTTTATCTCAGAAAAATCATACCTACTTCTGTGTTCCTGATTCTCAAAACTATTTCCAACTGAGTTTTCTTTCTGAGTTTTAATAATCTAATTGTTATTGAACATTTCTTCTGGATTGTGACATTTATACCAAAAACTCAATCGATCATTTCCCCCTTCATTCTTACATTTTCTTTTTCCTATCTTCTTGAATCATTCCACCAACTATCCCATTACCTAGCCAAAATATAAGCATTAACATTTCCTCTACCTTACCCTGTGCATTTCATTAGCCACTGAGTTTTATAGTCTTTATCTCTTGATTCATCCATTCCATTCATGGTACTATTACCATAATTGTATCTACATTATTCTTTGCCCAAATTCCTGTAATAGTCTCTTAACTGTTGTTCCTCCTTGTTTCATCATCAATCCCCCATATTGCATACAAAGTGATTTTTCATGATCTAAAATGATCATGGCTCTCCTCTGCTTAAAACTTCTTAATGGTTGTCAAAGCCTTGAGATAAATTATAATATGGAATACAAAGCACCAGAACCACGTAAAGTTTCATCTTTTACCACTCCTGTTCTTTATAGTAGAACACTTGTGTTCTAACCATCCTGAATGAGTTCTACTTTTTGGACATGCCCTGTTTTCTCTGTTCTGTTAAGTACTGCATTCTCTAACCACTTCCCCTCTGTGTCAAGCTTTTATTTTCTTTCTGGGCTCTTTCTCTGATTCCTTAGGATGAATTATAAATTACAGTTCAGTTCAATAGCTCAGTCATGTCCAACTCTTTGCAACCCCATGGACTGCAGCATGTCAGGCCTCCCTGTCCATCACCAACTCCTGGAGTTTACCCAAACTCATGTCCATTGAGTCGGTGATGCCATCCAACCATCTCATCCTCTGTCGTCCCCTTCTCCTCCTGCCCTCAATCTTTTCCAGCATCAGAGTCTTTTCCAATGGGTCAGTTCTTTGCATCAGGTGGCCAAAGTAGCGGAGCTTCAGCTCCAGCATCAGTCCTTCCAATGAATATTCAGGACTGATTTCCTTTTGAATTGACTGGTTTGATCTCCTTGCAGCCCAAGAGACTCCCAAGAATCTTCTCCACACCACAGTTCAAAAGCATCAATTCTTTGGCACTCAGTTTTCTTTATGGTCCAACTCTCACATCCATACATGATTACTGGAAAAACCATAGCTTTGACTAGATGGACCTTGGTAGCAAAGTGATGTCTCTGCTTTTTAATATGCTGGCTAGGTTTGTCATGCTCCTCCTATATTCTCTCAGATCCTCATTCATTGGTCCTTATAAACTTTAGTTCACTCTTTCTGTGTACTTACTGATAGCCCCTGCCATGTTGTACAAGATACGAATTTACCATTGAACATCTCACCTAGCTCCCTTCTTACGTGGCACATTATAGAGAATCCATATTTGTTGAATAAGTGAACATATGAATGAATATTAAATCATTTTAATCCCCATTTGACTTGTATATCTTCTTTCTCTGAACTTTCCTAGCAATTTCTGTATGCATTTTATTTTACTTTAAATTTGCTATTTTTAAAATGAATCTATAATCTCTCATTTCTACAGAGTAAGTCACATCTCAGAAGAATGTAATTTTATTGAGTTGTGTGAATTTTTGCAAACAGATTTTTTCCCAATCTATGTAAAAATTGATAAAATTCCACAGGGAAGGCAAAAGGTCAAGCCCTGATCACATATTACTAATCACAGCATCTTCTGATGTTTCTAGAATATAAATATATAGATGAACACTGCCTTCTTGTTATTAATATTCTTGAGAGGATGTGAAAAAAAATCTGCATAATCATGTCTGGGAAGCCAACTAAAATAAATCCTTTTTCAGAAGGCCACACATGGTAGAATGAATATAGGAGATTTCTGTAGTTGCTCTTTTGTTTATATAATGCATATCTAGTTAGGTACATAACAGCTGAAATCTGAATGTCAGTTTTTATTAATGGAAGATATGGAGTAGCAGACATGATGGAGAGTGACCTGATACGAACTTCAAATGACTGATTAAATACACAGAAAGGAATTTATTCCACAAATGCAATCTATTTTGAAGATACGTATGGTTCCTCTAAGGTATTAGAGAGGAATACTGAGGTTTGATTTAAGATAATGAGTCAATTTTCAAGCACCAAATCTCTGATCTGAGTGTAATAGCAGATTAGCTGTTATATTTTAGAGAACCAGGAAGAAATTGGTCATAAAAAGAATGCAGTTGTTCTTTTTTGGTGTATTGCTCATTTTAACCAAATATTTATAAAAGAGTGCTTGACCCAATGCTTCTCTTAATCCATATCTGTGACTTAAATGCTTCAAAACAGTGGCTCAAATGGAGCCCCATTGAAAACATAATTTGAAATAATATGTCTTTTGGCTATAAAATACACTTTTGGTTTTTTAGAAGCAAGGATTTAGGAGTCAGGGTGAAAACAAAACTAAGTAATTTAACTGGAACAGTTTGGCATATTGGACAAAACCATAAATATTATTTATTATAATGATAAATACTAGGTTCTCTATTTACATAAAACATATGTATAAATACTACATATGTAATTATCTTCTACTAGTCTGGGGCTTTTTAAAGGCAAATAGTGGAAATCTTTTCTACCTAGTTCAGTTCCTACTTGCTCAAGGTCCAAGTAAGCAAATCAGTAAATATGTACTCTTAAGACTATGCTAATATAAATAAAATAAAAAAGGGTAATATATTTATAATTAGATATGAAAAGAAGTGGGGATATCTTTGGCTTATACCTTATTAACACCAATTTATCCTTTCAAAAGAAGCATCAATATGGTATCATTACATAGTCGATGCACGACTACCTCAATGGGTGATGAAGGAAGTATAGAAATCCTCACATTTTAAATAACTGGGTGAAAAGTGAATTATACTTTTTATTCAGTAGCAAACAGATTTCTCAGTAGTACTTTCCTTAATTCAATCACAAATGAAAAACACAGAAGTGCAACAGACGAGTAGTAGTGTGCACACTCAGTTGTGTCCAACTCTATGTGACTCCATGTGCTATAGTCTGCCAGGCTCCTCTGCCCATGGAATTTTCCAGGCAAGAATACTGGAATGGGTTGCCATTTCCTTCGCCATGAGATCTTCCTGACCCAGGAATAGAACCCATGTCTTCTGAGTCTCCTGCATTGGCAGGTAGATTCTTTACCACTGAGCCAATTGTGAAGCCCAGCAGAGTAGTAACTGAATGCAACATATAAATCAGCAGAGCTTAGTCCCAGGTTTAGCATACTGTTGCATGGTCCAGACTTAGTCTCTATGGTTAAGAGAGAGGTAAAATTGATATCCTTTTCTCAAACAATAGCAAGCAAAAAGATTATATTATGCATCTCTATCTCAATTCTTATTTTCAAGGCCATCTTTTATGGACCAAATAATCCAATCACCATTAATGTTATTATTGGAAAATTCTGATAATTAAATATTACTACACAAAAATGAAGGCTTCAGCCATGGCGTTATATATTAAAAAATTGCCTACAGTGTCAGATATTGATCAACTGAGAACAATATATTCCTAGCATAATAATCACACTTTGAAGGCTTGTAGTTCAAGTGATGTTTCTGTCATTTCAAATTTCCAACTTCAACCATGCAGGATAACAAATCACATTCCCAATATTATGTCCCAGAGAAATAATTGGATTGCTCTTTTCCTCTTGAATCAGAAGGAACACTATTGAGCACGTCTTGTGAATGGAAATCACTTCCATTGACCTTGTGACCTCTTACTCATTCCTCATTATCTTCCAAAGTAAGATCACTCAGGATACTTTCTGAAAAATGAGTGCTATGGGATTTGTCATACAGAAGATTGGCTGTATGACAAAGATTTTAACTGATTGGTATATAAAGTGTAGTGTATATGAAAAGTTTGTAGGGAGAGGAAGAATTCACAGTGTTCAGCCCATTTTCAAAGATCACAACTCAAAAAGATTAAGAATTATTTATTTGAAGATATTTTTAAAAATTCCAAGACTTTTGGTATTGCTTGAATAACAGAGAAGAAAATGATGCAAGAAATTTTATCTACTATTTTTCTGTTGAGTACTTACAATATGTATGTTAGGCGTTATACTTAACAATGTCTCTTATTAATATAACAGCAATATAGCAATATGCAAAATGCAATATACTGGAGAAGGGAATGACTATGCACCCCAGCATTCTTGCCTGGAGAATTCCACAGACAGAGGAGCTGGAGGCTACCGTCCATGGGGTCACAAGAGTTGCAGACGACTGAGCAATTAACACTTTCAATATACCATAGATGCTGTTATTCTTATTTTACACCTACAGAAAAGACCTATAGCACAGACAGGTCAGGTAATTTGCCCAATGCCATGCAACTTGAATGATGAGGTCAAGACTCAAATCCATATTTTCTTTATATTAAAGTGTATGGTGTTTACATTATGCAATACAGCCAAACCCTGAGGTTGGTTATGTCCAGAGAAGATTAATAAGGTCTCAAAGTCTCCATCTTATTTCAGTAACTTCCTTTTTTGGTCCCTTGTAACCAAAGGAAACAAACTGCTGCCCATGTGTATCTAATACATTGAATAGCCTCTATGTTTTACTTCCAAGTGAGATTGTGTTTTAAGTTTGACTATTGATTTTCTTTAAAGGCAAATAATAGCATCAGACCAGTTTTTCTTCTTCCAGCGAGTGAGGCTTTGGGGGAATAAAGAGCTGGCACTATACATAGACTATATCAAAGGGGACACATAAAAGTTGATATTTTCTTTTTATTACTTGAGAAAAGTACATAGTGGCAATTAAAGTGCCTGAGTCTCTGAGCTCAAATCTATTTATTGTGGCTGATAATGGGCACAATGAGAAGATGTGCTCTATTCCAAGAGTAGAGAAGGCTTTAATAGCCTTTTAAGTGAAAACAAATAGTAAGAAAAAGCAGGCAAGAGAGTTCCTCTTTGGAGGTGCAGGGGATGTACAAATTCCATTATTTGCTAATAGGATTTGTGCTACTCCCCCTCGTCACTTTGAAACTGTTTGCAGCTTCCCACATCTCTCTTAGATGTTGGCCTCCTGGGTGGCTGTCAGCAGGACATCCATCTGTTTCATAGCTTCTCTTTAAACAGAGTCAAGATACATAAAATGCTATTGGGTATTTCCAGTCCTTATTAAAAGAATAAAATAAATACTAAGTAATTATTATATATGCTTCAAACTAGTTCTATGGATTAGTTACCAACTTGGAAAGTTGCCTGTAAATTGTTACTTTGGACAATTGGGTAAAAACAAAGTTTTATTTAGGCAATCTTCACATTCCTGGATTACATGCCATCTGCCATTGCTGCATCCTCTTTACATGTGTTACTGTGCATGACCCCGATTGTGGGAAAGTGGAAATTGTGATGGACTGGATAGACATGGCCAGTAAATAGAGGAAAGCAATCTGAAAGATGTGCTCTGTTAGCTTCTGCCTGTTACATATATTTGCAAGGATGGTGGCTACTTCATCAGGAAGATATCACCCGACTGGCCATAACTTGAAGTAAAAACAACAACCAATGATTATGTCAGCAGGCATGGGTTACATGTTACTGTCAGCTTTGTATCCATCTAGTACTCAGTGATTTTCAATTGTGTCTACACATTAGAATTACAGGGAGATAGTTTAAAAGTACTGAGTTCAGGCCACACTCAGACCAATTCAATCAGAATCTCTGGGGATGGAATCCAGGAATCAGTATTTTAAGGTTTTCTCAGATGATTCCAATAAGCATCCAAGACTTACAACCACTAAACCAAGCCTCAATTGTCAGCAGCGCCAGTGTGAACATACTTTCTTATGTACAATGTTAGAAAGAAAACTGGGTACATGTAGTTTAGTCTCAGAATGATATTGTATTCAAGAAAAACAGACCAATAGCCAGAAGTCATTAAAAAGAAATTTCAATGTTTATGTATGTATAAAAATTATTAAGGAGAAATTAAATAGTTTCTTTAAAAAACCTGTTACAATACATCTTTCCTCTCCTATGTATTCTCTCACATTCCAAAACTTTTTCATCTGTGTTTTCAAACACTTAGTAACATCTTCCCTTCTACCATTGCTACCATTAGCCTTTCTGGTTTTCTATTTTCTTTCTGCCTCTTTCATATTCATTCCTCACCATTTCTTTCTGCTTAGTATTTTATTAAGTAGATTGACAACAGTAGTATGAATGAATCTTTCCTCTCTTGGAGGGATACAAAATGGGAAAAATTGGGCTGACAGTTCTAGGTTACTTTGGTGAGCTGGACTGAGAGACAATTGTAATACCCCCATATTACCATTGCTGGTGTTTCCTCACGTATTTTGTCAATCTGTAAGCCTTTCTTTTTAAAAGTTATGACGTATAATCCTGTTCCCTAAGAGAGTCCTTGTTCTGTTCTGTTTTCCCCTCCCAGGGGCCTCTAGAGAGGCTTGCAGGAGCTTTAAGATGAAACCCCATAATTCTATCTCAGTCCTTCCACAAATCTTGAGTCTGAAAATATGATTTATTGGGAAACAAATAGTGCAGCATTAGCATTAAAACTCTTGACTATGTTGAACTTAACCTAAGCTCTGTCCTGGAAAATCAGCCATGGTTGAGCAATTCCCCCACAGTGTAGAGTTCTGAGATACATCTGGCCCAAAGGACCACCTTGCCCTCATGTATCTAGACATAAGACTAGTCTTCCACACTTCAGAAGAGACTCTGTGTCCACTCTCCCTCATGACTTACTTGTTGTCTTCCTCTATAAATTCCACACTCATTTTCTTTTTTTTTCTTTGAGAGGTTCCGTGCATCAATGAACACTTCCTGACTTCAGTAGTGTGAATGAACTCATCCTCCTAGTTGTCTGCTGAATTTTGTCTTTCACTTATCTTATTCTTATAAAAATCTCTTGTGAGATGATGAAAAGGTACATGGGGGCAATGAGTAACTCCATGTACCACTTTTGACACAGTGAAGCAAGAATAAGGATATATTTTAAGTAAACTTTTAAGTGTGGAAAAATTGTAGACTTGCATATGAAGATGCGCCAAGATTATACCGTGTTCCTATATACCCCTTACCTACTTTATACCATTGTTCACATCTTATATTAATATTTTTCAAAGCTAAGAAACTGACATTGGCATAGCACTGCTAACTAAACTCCAGACTGTTTAGATTTTATCTGTTTTCCACTGAGAAACAAACTGCCATGGCAGACATTCTCCACATAAGGACCATGATGACAGTTTGACCACACACACAATACTTTGAATGCAGACCACAATTTAAAGGCTTCCCTTCTCCAATCTCTCCAACAAATAACAACACTGCTTTCTGCCTGGAGGTTTTTTCTAAACTACAGAGCAGAGAGGTGAAATTTAAGAAAAGTCTAGTGGCTGCATTTTGTAAAAGAAACAGTCTCGCCAGAGGAAGAAGCTGGAATCTGGGCCAGAAAAGGCAACTGGAATTTGCAGGTCAAAGTTACAAGAAAGAAAGGAGCTCTTAAAATCTGCACTGAGGTTTCACTCAGGTCCCTGACCAAACCTTCTCCAGTAAATATCTGTTCTGATCTTTCTGCTACACAATACCTGAAAAAAGTAGCATCATACATTCTTGTCAGTTTCAAACATACATACAATGTGAAGATAAATCCAATCCAGTGACATTTGAGACCTAATTTATTTTGTTTTCATTTTAATCCAAAATTATTTTGCAGATATGTGTTATGGTGATATTATGGTGATTTTTTTAACCTACTATCTATATAAAAGTCTCTCTTTGTCTCATATAGTAGTGTTCTCCCCTCAAATTCTACTTTATCTAAAATTAATATTGATGAGTAAGTGTTAATACTTCTCTATATGCATTGATTTATTTCAATATCTATTCAGCCCCATGTCATTTTTTTCAAATATGTTATTGTTGATTCTGTTCTATTATTTAAGCATTTTTTTATCTTCTGAAGAATGACAGCTTTTATGTTTGTTCTCTTTTTCCTCTTATCTTCTCTCATTATTTCTTGAATCTTGGGGAATTTTAATGCCTAAGCATTTCACTGGTCTGATTCTCAGCTCAACTCCTTTTCTATTCACTCCAAAGTGAATTTTAATTTTGTTTTGAAATTTGGGTTTTCCTATGGCACTATACTCTTATCAAGTCTCTTCTTTTGTGTCTTTACTACTTTCGTCTTAGATTTTCCTTTCATAAATGTCTGCATTTTTTAGAAGCCATATCTTGTTGCCCTCAGTTGAAGATATAAATGATAAAAGAAAAACAAGGTTATTTTAATCCATTCCTACTTTAAATACTGTATTTTATCTGTGAGTTTTAAAGATGTTTCTTTCACTAGAGTTAATTTTTACATCTCACATAACATTTTGTTTCTCCACTTCTCTATTAGCTTTCTAGGGCTGCTGCAAAAAGTAAAAACAAACTGAGTGGTTTAAAACCACAGAATTTTTTTTTTTTTCTCACAGATACAGTGATTAGAAATCCAAAATCAGGGGAATACTACCTCTGAGACTGATTGGAATCCCTCCTTGTCTCTCCCTAGCTTCCGGTGGGGGCTGACAATCCTTGGCTTTCAGTTGCTTTCTCTGATCTCTACCTCTGGCACCATGCGGGGTTCTCCTCCTGTGTCTTTGTCTGTCTTTGTGTTGTCTTCTTATAACAACACAGTCATTTGGGTTAAGTGCTCACACTACTCCCCCATGATCTCATCTTAACATCTGCCACGACATTATTTACAAATATGCTTTCATTCAGGGTGAAAATTTCAACATATCTTTTTGGAGAAACACAATTCAACCCATAATGACTGCTAAATAAGGAAATATTTATCCATACATGGTTTTGCTAAGAGGCAGGATAAGTAACATGTCCTTGGATTTGGTCACAGGTCACTTAGAATAGTTGCCAGATTGTTTCAACAGAAACAAAGCACTAGGTTCATGTTCTTTCATGTATGCAGCAAATCAGTCAAATTCTATACAGCATAAGCTAATGAACAGAAAAGTTCATGTATATGTCATATTATAAAATGCTCAATACCCAAACACCTCATGTAATGGATTTTTATGTTTAAAATACTGACAATGAATAACTCCATTGCTTGATGTTGCAAGAATTTTCCAAATCTTTACCGGGAAGACAAGTTGACTAGAATAGCTTGTTCCTAGCTCAATATTCAGCACCTCACAGGCATTCTTCCAGTGCAGCTCTTCTTGATTGAGGTGGATTTTTTTCCTGCCTTTTTCTCTCTGAACTGATGGAATATAGATGTGACTATTCACTCCAGAAAGCATGATTTGTAGAGCTATTCCCCTACGTTTTTCTACAACACCTGATATGTCAGTAGTACCTCTGGCATGCAGTATGTGATCACAAGTCCACATTATTTAATTCTCTATGTTTTCCCCTACAAATTTCAGTCTTTTAATTCATGCAGAGACATATTAGAAGAGAAGGGTATCTCTAAATTTTTTTTTAAAAGCCTTTCTGAGTTTTCTTAGATACTTTGGTGAGATTTTTACTACAAAACAACTGTTTTTAATAAGAACTCCTTCAACTTATAATGAGGTAACATCCAAACAAATTCACAGTAAGTTGAAAACTCCGTTAAGTCTAAAATTCATTTAATACTCCTAATTTACTCAATATCATAGCTTAGTCTAGCCTGCCTTAAACATGCTCAGAACACTTACATTAGCCTACAGTTGGGCAAAATCATCTAACACAAAACCTATTTTATAATAAAGTACTGAATGTGTGTGGGTGTGCTCCATTGTATCTGACTCTTGGTGACCCCCTGGACTGTAGCCTGCCAGACTCCTCTGTCTGTGGGATTTTCCAGGTAAGTATAATGAAGTGGGTTGCCAGCTCGTTCTCTAGGGGATCTTCCTGGCCTGCATCTCCGGTGTTTCATGAATTGGCAGGTGGATTCGTTACCACTGTTCCACCTGGGAAACCCCCGAAGTATTGAATATATCATGTAATTTATTGAATACTCTCCTGAAAGTTAAGAACAGAACAGCTGTTTGGGGACAGAATAGTTGTCAGCGTGTCAGTTGTTTATCTCCTGATTGTGAGGCTGACTGGGGGCTGCGGCTCACTGCTGCTGCCCAACATCGCAAGAGAGTGTCATATTGTATTGCGTATCACTAGTCCAGGAAAAGATTAAAATTCAAAGCTCAGAGTGTGGTTTCTACTGAGTACATAACACTTTCATACCATTGTGAAGTTGAAAACTTGTATGTTGAAACATTAAGTCAGGGACATCTGTGTGTGCATGTGTATGTGTGTGTGTGTGTGTGTGTGTGTGTGTATTCCACTTTATATATGATTATATATAATTTACATATGATTTTATAAATACATTTCAAATTAAAGTGTAAAGTTATCATTATCTCATATAAGACAGTTACACATATCTGAAGATTTATTAAGAGCACTTATTTATTTAAATATGAAATAAGTCTTTTTTTTTTTTTTTGAAAATGTCTCATTGGATCTAAGAGACTTGACAGGCCAATTACTAACACTAGTAGTTTCTTTTTCAAGATGTTCAACAGAACTTGGTTTCTGAATAAGAAGTTTAGATAATTCATGTAGCTTCTTACCATATTAGTATGTAGTTTTACTACCTAGTAGTTTAAAGCCTGAACTAACTCTCCTACGGTGTTTTGATATACTTTTTTATTCTCCAGCTTATTAAAAGGAACTGGATTTCAAACTACTAAATTAGAAGACCACTTGTAACTGATTGGTTAACATAAGACTTTGATTCACTATGGCTTTCATGATTGCTACCAGCTACATCACTGCTTTCTATCTTCTTTAACATTTCAGAAAACATTCATGTGTGAATACTAATATCTGGTTGAAGAATCTGGTTTGTGACTTGGATTTGATAGTTACAAGCTGGGTGAACTTGAGAGGAAACAAATCCTCTAAACTGGATTTCCTTTTGGTGAAGAAGCTTAATAATACCATCCAGAACTGTTGAAAAAATAAAAATGATTTGGTGTATCATATATTCTCTTTGTAAATGAGAACCTAAATGTTGGGAATTTTGATTATTATTATTCTAATGATGATGGTTATCAGACAACTACAATTTAGTAAAAACAAAAACTTTTTACAAATAAATATATGCTAAATAAACTTGGTTTCCATGAATTTCCTTGACAAGGCTTCCCTGGTAGCTCAGTGGTAAAGAATCTACCTACAATGCAGAAGCCAGTGGATCCCATTGATCCCTGGGTCAGGAAGATCCCCTGGAAAAGGAAACAGCAACCCGCTCCAGTAATCTTGCCAAGAAAATCCCAGGGACAGAGAAGCCTGGCAGTTTATAGTCCCTGGGGTCACAAAGAGGTCGGATGCGACTGAGCAAGAATGCAAGCACAAGTGAATTTCTTTAACATATACAATCAAAGGTTCTAGTTCCACTCAAGATGGAGTAACATTTTTCTCTGTCTTTCCCACAGAATGCCTCTCAAAACCCTGGATATGAAATAATTATATCTGGACTCTGAAGAATATTTAGCACAATATCTATTGGAAAATGAAATGAGAACTTAAAACAAACTGTCCCATTTCTTGCTCCAGGCTCTCAATGTATATTCAGTCAATATGTAACCCAGAACTCTTTACTGGATGCAGAAAGAGTACCAAAAGAAGCTAAACATTCTGCTCTGAATAACAGGAAAGAGGGAAGCTTAAAGGCTAGAAAAAATGGGAAAAATCTTCCGGAATTTTTGTTGTTCTCTTTCACTCTAGCCTCGAGGGAAGTTTTGGACAGCAGCAGCAAAATGATAGCAGTGCAACTGGGCAAGAATCCACAACTCTGAGAGTCAGTATGTTTTCTGTGACCACAAGAACTGTGATACTGAGAGCATGAGAAGAATTCACACTGCTGCTTTCCTCTCTCTCTCTCTCTACACACACACACACACACACACACACACACAAAATCTTTTCTTGGCCCTAGAGGAAAGACAGCGCTAGAATTTATGTGACCAGGTGGAGACACTAATGGTCCAGTTTTATAGCCTGAAGACCAAGAAGTGAGACCCTGGGAACTGGTAAGTATCAGAGAAATCACTAAGAGTAAGGCGCTCAGGAAAGAGATACCATAATGCTGTGTATAAACACTTGGGTTCACCCTCAAGTTTCATGCACATGTTTATGAAGTAAACAGCATATCAAACTCTTTGAGAATAAAACTAATATGTTCATGACCACCCAGATTCCAGACAAGTCATCAAATGATACACATGTGGTAGAGATGGAAATAATATGGCAAGCACATAGACAAACTGACAGAATGTGTGTGAGAACTTAACTGGATTGATTTACAACTAAAATCTATCATTCCCTGCAGTAATGAAATGACATCAAGAATATTTTAACATAATATTCAAATACAGAATGCAATCCAAACTTATGTGACAAATAACTGGAAAAAATTTAATAACTCTCAAATAAAAGACAAACAATAGAGGTATACCTTGACATGACTCAGTTGTTGTAATTATCAAACAGATTTTAAGGCAGCTCTTATAATCATCCTCAAGAAGTAAGAATGAACACACTTGAATGAAAAGAGATAGTGAAAGTGAAGTTTCTCAGTCATGTCTGACTCTTTGCGACCCCAAGGACTGTAGCCCGCCAGGCTCCTCCATCCATGGGATTTTCCAGGCAAGAATATTGGAGTGGGTTGCCATTTCCTTCTCCAGGGGATATTCTTGACTTAGGGATCAAATCCGGGTCTCCCACGTTGTGGGCAGACTCTTTACCATCTGAGCCAAAAGTCTTGAGAAATAAATGATACTGTCAAATGTAAACTTTAACTGAAAAGTGATGCTGGGAAAGATTGAAGGCAGAAGGAGAAGGGGAAGACAGAGGATGAGATGGTTGGATGGTATCACCGACTCAATGGACATGAGTTTGAGTAAACTCCGGGAGTTGGTGATGGACAGGGAGGCCTGGCGTGCTGTGATTCATGGGGCCGCAAAGAGTGAGTGACTGAACTGAACTGAACTGAAGGAATACCAAGGGCTTCCCTTGTGGCACAGTACTAAAGAATCTGCCTGCCAATGCAGAAGACTCAGGAGGCATGGGTTTGATTCCTGGGTCTGGAAGATTCCCTGGAGAAGGAAATGACAACCCACTCCAGTATTCTTGCCTGGGAAATCCCATGGAGAGAGAAGCCTGGCAGGCTACAGTCCATGGGCTCACAAAAGAGTCTGACATAACCGAGTGACTAAACAAAACAGTAAGGAACACTAATGGAAGTTCTTCTGATGAAAGCAGAATAAATCCACAAGTACTTAGAATTTACTGTTGTAAAAACAACAGGAATTGTAAACATCTGGATAAGTAAAATAAATTGTTCTCTTTTCTTAATTTTGTTGAAATATGTATTATGGTTAGAAGCAAAATAATCTAACATTGTCTTGTGAAGTTTGATAATATGATACTAAGGGGGACAGGATGTCTGACCACTTACATGGTAGTAAAGTTTCTATGTTGCATTTGAAATGGTAAAATATCAAGTAAACTAAAAATCTAGGTATGTTTAATTTCTTTAGCAACTAGCAAAAACATAATAGAAAAGATATAGTCAACATTACAATGGGTAAAATGGGCTACTAAAATGGAATACCAAAAATGTTCACTTTAATATGAAAGAGAATGGAAAGGGGTGGTCATGGAAGAAAAACAAAAGGAAAACAAACAGAAAGCAAACAACATGATGGTATGCCTACAGAAAAATATATCAATAATTATAGTAAATTCAAATGATATAGTAACATCAAAAGACAAAGATTATTTGAATGGGTTTTAAAAAAAAGAATATAAGACCCAACTATATGCTATCTATAAGAAATTTATTTTAAGTACAATAATATAGGTAGATAAAAAGTAAAAGAATGGTAAAAAAAATCACATACAAATATTGATCTATTTATCATATGTAATAGCTCTCTTTATTCATGGTAACTTTCTTTGCTCTGATTATATTCATTCTACCTTTAAAACACTAACGGTTTTTATAGGTAAGCTGGCAATAAATCCTTCAAATTATTGTTTGCAAAATTAAATCTTTTCTTTGCAATTTTGAAAGATTTTTTTTGGGTATAGAATATTCAGTTAATAGATTTTGTTTATTTCTATATTCTTATTTCCACTCCTTTGTATGTGACACTCTTTTTCTTTCAAGATTTTCTCTTTGTCTTTGATTTTCAGCAGATTGATTATCATATGCCTAGGTGGCTTTTTTGTTGTTGTTGTTTCATATTTATCTTGTTCCATATTCCTTGAGCTTCTATATCAACATCTACAAAATACCTTCATAGTAACATGTAAATTAGTGTTTAATTGAAAAAACTGATTATTATATCCTAACCAAGTTGACATACAGACCTATGACCTATTTGGTATTTCACTTTATCCATCTCTTTAATTGGAATATTTAGCATATTAATCTTAATTATTTTAAATTATCTGTCTTATAATTACAAATCTATGTCCTGAATTTAGTGCTATTGATTTCTTTCTTGTCTGACAGTATGTTGTTTTTAACTTTCTTTTTTGGTATGCCTCGTAATAGATTTTTTATAGTTGGACATCTTGTGTAGTGCCCTAGAGACTGAAGCAAATTTGAAATAAATAGTTTTGTTTTTCTTATTGGATTGTAAATGGGCTTACTTTCCTTCTGCTAAGCTATTCTTATGGGAATTGAGTCAATCTAGTTAGGAGTTGGTATGTATTTGGGAATTGTTGTTACTATGGTTTCCTTCAGCATGGTACAGGGTTCAAATTATACCCTATTTTTAGAGTAGGAGTCAGTTAGCCAATGGTTTTATCTCAGTATTTGCTCATCCTCATCTTTAGGTCTCTCCTTTGTATTGTGCCTCAGTCAAAAATAGTCTTTACCTGCTCTTGGACTTTGTTTAGCAGAAAACTATTTAGTCCTATCACTTGATGTTTCTTAGCCTGGTGGTGGAGTGTAGAGAGGGTGTGTCCACTATCATTGTGATTTAGCCTAAGTCTCAGGGGGCCACTAGATTCCTTATTCCCAGGGGTGAGTTATTTTCAGTGGTTCTGCCTGATCTTCAGCTATAGTTTTTGAATGAAATATTGGGCAAAAGTAGCCTTGGTTCTTGTTTCCCTGATTTTATGGGGAAGATGTTTATTAAAATATAATTACATTAATTTTAAAATAACTAAAACGTCTAAAAACTGAGACATAGTCTATGAAAAAATCTTTTAACAAAGGGTCTTTATTTTTAAGTTCGGTATTTTGAAACTGGCTAAAGAAATGATGCTGAGGTAGAATATAATTAAATTAAAATTTGTTACTGGTTAATATAACACAGATTGCAATTTTTATGTTTAACTGTTAATAACTTTTAAACTTTACTCTGCCTTCTTACCCTCTGTCCCACAACTGAGGGAGCAAATAAGAAATCCCTTGGCATTGGAGGGAGATTCAAGCCCTGCAAGCCCCTTGTCAAACTGCTTAGGAGCCCTTACCCTGGCCCCACTCCAAAATCACAATAAAAACCTCTAGCCAGTCTTCTTTCTTTGTCCTGTTAAGCCATTTTTGCACCTCTTTGGGAGGTTTACACTGTTTTTCCCAGAAAAGTCTCAGTGCGTAATTACAACCTCTTGGTGTATGTATGGTGTCATCAGTCTCAATATTCAAACCAAATTATGTGAGTGAGTCCATTCTGATATTTCAATGCAGCCAACACAGCTAATTTTCACATGTATATAAGTCTACATTGTCAACAGGAGGTTTAGAACATTTGCAAATAGCTCATATTTTTGTATGCAAAAATTATTGTTTAGAGTATAAATGTAGAAATATTTATATAAAGAAATTGAAATGACTTTTTAATCATTTTTTTTTAAAGTATGGTTGATTTTTAATATTAGTTTGAGGTGTACAACATACAGTATTTTTAGATTGTACTCCATTTCATGTTATTATAAAATATTGACTATATTCCTTGTGATATACAATATATCCTTGTATCTTATATATTTTATATAGTAGTTTGTAATTCTTAAGCCCCCTTCCTAATCTTACCCCATTCCTTTTCTACACTGGTAACCACTAGTTGGTTCTCTATATCTGTGAGTCTTTTTCTGTTTTGTTATATTAATTTATTTTATTTTCAGATTCCATACATAATGGATAGCAAACAATATTTGCCTTTCTCCATGACATGTCACTAAGCATAATACACCCCAGGTTCATCCATTGTTGCAAATTTCATTTCTTTAATGGCTGAGTAATATTCCAGCATGTATATGTCTGTGTGTGTATCACATCTTATTTATGTATTCATCTGTTAATGGTCACTTCGGTGGTTTCCATGTGGTGGCTATTGTAAATAATGCTGCTATCAACACTGGGGTGAACATAACACATATCTTTTTGAGTTAGTGTTATTGTTTTCTTCAGATATATATCTGGAAGTAGAATTGCTGGATCATGTTGCAGTTCTATATTTAGTTTTTTGAGGAACCTTTGTACTGTTTTCCATAGTAGCTGCACCAATTTAAATTCCTACCAACAATGTACTAGGGCTCCCTTTTTTCCACATTCTCTCCAATATTTGTTCTTTGTGATGTTTTCGATGATAGCCATTCTGACAGATGTGAGGTGATATCTCACTGTGGCTTGGATTTTCATATCTCTGATGATTAGTGACGCTGAGCATCTTTCCACATGCCTCATAGCCATCTGTATGTTTTCTTTGGAAAAAAAGTGTCTATTTAGGTTTCCTGAAATGGGTTGTTTGAGTTTTTGTTATATTGAATTTTATGAGCTGTTTATATATTTTGAATATTAACCCCTGATCAGTAATATCATTCACAAATATTTTCTCCCATTCAGTAGGTTATCTTTTCATTTTGTGGGTGATTTCCTCTGCTGTACAAAAGCTTTTATGTTTAATGAGGTTCTATTTTTTTTCTTTTGCCTTAGGAGATATATCCAAAAAATATTGCTACAATTTATATCAAAGAGTGACCTCTATGCTTCCTCCTAGAAATTTTACAGTCTCTGGTCTGACATTTAGGTCTTCAATCTATTTTGAGTTTATCCTTTTTGTATATGAGGTGAGAAAATATTCAAATTTCATTCTTTTACATATAGCTGTTTAGCACTGCTTTTGAAGAGACTATCTTTTCCCTATTGCATATTCTTGCCTCCTTTGTTGAGATGTTATTGTTTAATTGCTAAATCATGTCCAACTCTTTTGTAATCCCATGGACTGTAACCTGCCAGGCTTCTCTGTCCATAGGATTTCCCAGGCAAGAATACTGGAGAGGGTTGCCATGCCCTCCTCCAGTAGATCTTCCCAACCCAGGGATCAAACCTGTGTCACCTGCATTGGCAGGCCGATCCTTTACCAGTGAGCCACCAGGGAAGATCAATTGACCACAAATTCACACTTGTTCTTGTCCTTGAAAATTTCTGATCTGGAGACTCAGAGACAATTAAGGTGAACAAATCATACTTATTTTTAACTATGAGCTTCTAAGGCCATAAGATTATGCACTTGATGTTCAGCTCTAGTGTCAGGAGGCAATAGATGGAATACTCAAGTAACAATAATAGGAGAGGAGTTTAATAGAGGGTTTATTTGCAAAGTCATAGGCAATAGGTAAAGAGAAAAGAAGAGGCTACTACTTTGCTACTGGCTAGTAACAGTGAAGGCCAATATAACTCTTATACCTGATGGATAGAGGGAGAGAAAGTGAAAGTGTTAGTTGCTCAGTCATGTCCAACTCTTTGTGATCCCACCAGGCTCCTCTGTGCATGGAATTTTGCAGGCAAGAATACTGGAGTGGGTTGTCCTTTCCTTCTCCAGGGGATCTTCCTGACCCAGGGGTTGAACCTGGGTCTGCTGCATTGCAGGCATATTCTTTACCATCTGAGCCACCAGGAAGCCCCAAAGTGAGAGAGGATGACCAGAATTTGGGACAGACATGTGTAAACATGTACACAGTGTACACACTGAGGGATTTTTTTGATGGGGACACACAACCAGCATAAGGTGACCATAAAGGGAGGGAAACAAGAGGACAAATATGCTGATACCACTCTCCCCTCTTAGCTCAGGCATATGATCCTCCCCTTATTTTCCTTGACAAAATCCATTTAGAAGCCCAAAGACAAAAGAAATTTTAATGCCATCCATATAAGTCAGCATTGAGCTGAGTGAAGGTGAAATAGAAAGGAGATCTGAAGGTGCAAAAGAAACATATCCAGAACACCAGACCTTCTTTATGCTTAATGTAATATTGTAAATCTACTCTCAAAATTATTGTTATTCTTCCTTTGCACAAAAAGACACACTTCAGTCTTACTATACATAGACATAATAATATCTTTCACATTCCTAAAAGTTTCCTTTATTAATTAATCTTTAACATATCCAGGTGTGTCAAGTATCTATTTCCTTTAGCTGCTATTGCTGATTATTATTGTTGCTGCTATCCTGTGTGTGTGCTTAGGGTTAATCATCCACTCATTGTGTGGAATAATGACAGTAACTCTGGAGGTGATCCCTTATTGTTCTAAGCGTCCTAGGATATGGTTTTATTTTTTTGTTCAGTTTTGAACTCTGGATAGTAGTGTCCACATGCTAAGTGGCTTCAGCCTTGTCTGACTCTTTGCAACCCTGTGAACTGTAGCCCCCCAGGCTCCTCTGTCCACAGGATTCTCCAGGCAAGAATACTGGAGTGGGTTCCATTTCCTACTCCAGTTGTGTCCATAGCACACTACAAAAGTTCTAATGCTTTTCAATTCACCTCATGTCCAATCACCAAAAGTGATTTCATCATTTCTGCCATGACTTTACAATATTAAAATATTAAGAAGAACATATACTTAAAATAATTCTAACAAAATTTTAATTTTTCCTTTGCTAGTCAAAATTGATACTTTTGTAATAAAAACTTTAAAACATTTTAAATGAACATATACTAGACTAGAAATCGGTATCCATAGGCTATAGAGAGAACATGATTGATTGTGTTCTTTAATTTTCCCTTAAAATAAAGGATTCAATTTTACTTAATAGCTTCACAAATATTTTCATGACTGAAGCAAAGCAATAGCCTTACTTAACTTCCTCATCTTTAGAATCTCATCTGATTCTGTCCAGTTGTAAAATCAGTGTTTTATACTCTTATATTCTCCAATGTATAATAGAGTATTCTGGCAAATGAAGGTTCTGTTCAACTGCTGGCAGAAAAAGTTCTTTTTTTCCTATCTCATCCATCATAATGAGCCAATGTTATGGCGTAAGACAACAGAAAATGGGAAGATTTCTGGTGTTCATATTTCATAAGTTCAGTTCAGTTCAGTTGCTCAGTTGTGTCCTACTCTTTGCAAACCCATGGACTGCAGCACGCCAGGCTTCCCTGTCCATCACCTACTCCCAGAGCTTGCTCAAACTCATGTCCACCAAGTCGGTGATGCCATCCAATCATCTCAACCTCTGTAGTCCCCTTCTCTTCCTCACTTCAATCTTTCCCAGTATCAGGGTCTTTTCCAGTGAGTCAGTTCTTTGCATCAGGTGGGCAACATATTGGAGTTTCAGCTTCAGTATCAGTCCTTCAAATGAATATTCAGAATTGATTTCCTTTAGGATGGACTGGGTGGATCTCCTTGCAGTCCAAGGGACTCTCAAGCGTCTTCTCCAACACAACAGTGCAAAAACATCAGTACTTCACCGCTCAGCTTTCTTTATACTCCAACTCTCACATCCATACAAGACTACTGGAAAAACCATAGCTTTGACTAGACGGACCTTTGTTGGCAACATAATATCTTTGCTTTTTAATATGCTGTCTAGGTCGGTCATAGCTTTCTTTCCAATGAGTAAGCGTCTTTTAGTTTCATGGCTGCAGTCACCATCTGCAGTGATTTTGGAGCCCAAGAAAATAAAGTCTGTCACTGTTTCCATTCTTTCCCCATCTATTTTCCATGAAGTGATGGGACCGGATGCCATGATCTTAGTTTTCTGAATGTTGAGTCTTAAGCCAACTTTTTCACTCTCCTCTTTCACTTTCATCAAGAGGCTCTTTAGTTCTTCTTCATTTTCTGCCATAAGGGTGGTGTCATCTGCATATCTGAGGTTATTGATATTTCTCCCGGCAATCTTGATTCCAGCCTGAGCTTCATCCAGCCCAGCGTTTCTTATGACGTACTCTGCATATAAATTAAATAAGCAGGGTGACAATATACAGCCTTGACGTACTCCTTTCCCAATTTGGAACCAGTCTGTTGTCTCATGTTCAGTTCTAACTCTTGCTTCTTGACCTGCATACTGATTTCTCAGGAGGTAGGTCAGGTGGTCTGGCATTTCCATCTCTTTAAGAATTTTCCAGTCTGTTGTGATCCACATAGTTAAAGACTTTGGCGTAGTCAATAAAGCAGAAGCAGATGTTTTTCTAAAACTCTCTTGCTTTTTCTATGATCCAACAGATGTTGGCAATTTGATCTGTGGTTCCTCTGCCTTTTCTAAAGCCAGCGTAGACATCTGGAAGTTCTAAGTTCATGTACTGTTGGAACCTTGCTTGGAGAATTTTGAGCATTACTTTACCAGCATGTGAGATGAATGCAACTGTGTGGTAGTTTGACCATTCCTTGCCACTGTCTTTTTTTGGGGGATTGGCATGAAAACTGACCTTTTTCAGTTCTGTGGGCACTGCTGAGTTTTCCAAATTTGCTGGCATATTGAGTGCAGCACTTTTATAGCATCATCTTTTAGGATTTGAAATACCTCAACTGGAATTTCATCACCTCCACTAGCTTTGTTCATAGTGATGCTTCCTAAGTCCGACTTGACTTAAGTCATTATTACAATTAAAACAATTTTATATCAGTGTAAAATGTCAGTAAGAACAACAACAACAACAACAAAAACCCAGATTTTTCGTGGGGAGAAAAAACATATTTCTGGACAAAGTTATATTCCTTTTCTAAAAATCTGGTTTTATCATAGTTGTTTAGCTAGATATTCACTTAATCAATAAAAAATCGGCATCAGGACAATTGAAGATTAGAAATTGAGATCCCATGCATAAGTACCTAATATCATGGACTTTATAATCTAAGAGTAAATAAAGGCATTGATGAATACTTGGGAGATAAGTGACTATGAGGTAACAGAGTAACTACAAACTACAATACCACTGAAAACAAAAAAATGAGAGTGTGTTTTTCAGGAAAATCATCATTTTGATATTGTATATATTTGTCCATCACAAGTTAAATTTATTAAATTAATTATTATTGTGGCCTTTAGCCATGAAATATAAAACTTCTGATAGTGGCAGGCAAAGAAATCTATATTTTATAGCCCTCATTAAGATCACTGAAAAAAATAAATGGCTCTGAAAACTTTTAGACAATTTAAAAATGCACAGAAACTAAAGTTATTCAGATTTGTATAAAAGGGGTATGTAGTCTTGGTTTCTTCAGCTTTGGGTTACTGTAGGTAGTTTTGAGAAAAGATTTCTTTAAAAAATATTACTTTAATTGAGTGGGTCACAAAGAGTTGAACATGACAGAGTGAGTAACACACAGTGTTTCTGGAGGTTAGGCCAAGATGAAAGAGAGGTTGAGAGAGAATGGCTCACAGAACAGAATTCTCAGAGTCAGGGAGACTGACTCATCACCTCAAGTCAGTGAGACACATGCAAATCCTCTCTCTAGAGATTTTGGCAAGTATGACATGTATACATTCTCACATCCTGTAACACATGCCTCCTCAATATACTTTACCCCTATAGCAACAGTGATTATATTGGTTAGTATAGCATTTTATAAGAAAATATTAATAGAGTTATGTGTCATTTTTATTTTTAAAGACTAATTATTTTAATTTTACAGGTGGAACTTTGAGCTAGGTTATTTATTCCCCTTTCTAAATGAATGGATCTCCACATAAGAATTCCTTTCATAAAGCATGATAAAAACAAAAACGAAAACATAAAACAACAACAACAACAACAAAAACATAAACGAGTTAAAATGTTGCTCTCATTCTTTTCTGAGAAAAATAGAGGATTCCCAGCCATAAAGGGAAGTTAAAGGTAATTATTTCTAACCACTTCAGAGAGATATATTGCATTATGAAAGTGTGAGAGAAGAGATACCCAGAGAATTGGACTCTAAACATTGAGCCAAAGGAAGAAGAGACTTTCCAACAATGGGTCGTAGGCAAGTGCAGCAATCTTGTCTGTACCAATCAAATAAGTGACCGAGACTGTCTTAGGAATGTGAGAAGCCACCAGGCCTCACCTTCTTGTTCAGTTCAGTCAGTTCAGTCGCTCAGTCATGTCCGACTCTTTGCGACCCCATGGACTGCAGCACACCAGGCCTCCCTGTCCATCACCAACTCCCGGAGTTTACTCAAACTCATGCTCATCGAGTCGGTGATGCCATCCAACCATCTCATCCTCTGTCATCCCCTTCTTCTCCTGCCACCAAACCCTCCCAGCATCAGGGTCTTTTCCAATGATCAACTCTTCGCATTAGGTGGCCAAAGTACTGGAGTTTCAGCTTCAGCATCAGTCCTTCCAGTGAACATCCAGGACTGATCTCCTTTAGGATGGACTGGTTGGATCTCCTTGCAGTCCAAGGGTTGATTAAATAAAATATGACTCACTAATTTAAAAAATTTTAAAACACTATTAAGCCCAACAAAATATAGATGTTGTTCTTATTTGGACAGAAGATTGCTTTACATGTAGTTTAGTAGAAAGAGACTGTTATAAAATATACATGTACATTTTTGTCTTTTATTTGAAATATACTCTGTGACATACTGGTGTTGCCACATCCCTTGGTGAATATCAAGTGTTAAAGTGCTAGATTAAGATAACAGGTGATTTGAATGTATTGATTGCCTTCGTTATAGATATTAAGAGTTCACTGAATACAACAGAAAAAAACTTTTTAAGAGAATAATGTTTCTTAGAAACCATGTGCCATTAGTGTATTTGGTAGTTTATATTCACAAAACTATGTTGCACTATTAGCTCCACTGATGGTTGAGAAAACTGAAATATAGCATCTCTTGTAAGATATCATAGAACACATAAGTCAGAAACTCAGGTTTCTCTGCCTCTAAATTCATTGTCTTTTCAGTACAACTGACCACCACACTAGCACTTAATACAAACTATGTTCTTGTAAAAAAAACCCAAAAACTCCACATGGTTTGGATTTAGAGAATAATTCTGAGGTGAAACATGGGCTTTGAATATGGTAAGAATAGTTAATGGACATAAATAAACAGTAAGACTATTAGATCCAAGATAACTAAGGTGAACTATCCAGTTCCTCTATGGGCAGAGAATGTGTTGAGAAGATGTGATAGAACTATTGAAATATATGGAGATATTCGGTGTTGAAGTAAAGGAGAAGGAAAAATACAGTGAAGATGAAGCATTATGCACCTCTGTTCTTGGAGTTCTACAGTGTGTGTGGAATAATCTTGAGATTTGGAGGTAGAAGATTATGTTCAGGGAAAGTACTCCTGCCTTACTGAAGGACATATTGTCCTGAGCCTCAGTGTAATAGGAATGATACTCATTTCATAAGTCAACTCTAGGTATATTTTAATGCTGTTTAAATTTAATGGTTAATAAATGTTACTTCTTAATGCCTATTTATAATTGCATGATTGTAGAATTAAGTTTTACAATTTATCTTTGCTTAAGATATGTCTTCATTTTTCATATATTACATTTGATGTAAAACTAAAACAATAACAAACCCACAAAGAATACTCCTATTGCTGCATTAAGTCTTTAAGAAATAGCCAGATCGGCCTATAACATATTGCCCAAAGACCACAAGAATTTTGTTAACACTGAGAATCTAGAAGTGTGACTTAAAAGACTCCATTGTACATTTCCATTAGATGAAACTCTCTTTGAATACTCTCAGATAGAGCAATGTCCATTACAATTGAAAATCAGACTCTATTACTCTCACATTAAACAGGCATGAGGGTGGGAGGAAAGTGAGAGAACACATTTTTTTGTGAACAAAGCTTCATTACCTACTTTTTTGAAGCCCTAAAATTCAGAAGAACCATAAAAGGTCCTGAATCTATCATTAAAAAAAAAAAAAAAAAAAACTTCCTCCTATTACTCAAAAGACATTAGGATTTGCTACCAGTGGTAAAAGTTGAAATGAGAAAACTTCACTAATAACATTATAATAAGAAAGAACCTCTCCTTCCACTGGAAAGAATCCTACAGTGAAAGGGACATGAGAGAGTTAAAATTGTTCTAAGGCTCAAACCTTTTAACCTCTTAGGAGGAATATTCCTAAAAGATCAAAACATTCTTTGTTTCCTAGAATAACTGAAGATTAAAAAAAAAAAAAAAACAATACCAATCGGCTGGGCTAACAATGTTTTTTATCTTTCCAAAGATTCCAAAATATATGTTTATCATTACCCTCATATGCATTTACTTATTATTTACAATGATTCACTATATAGACTCACAAAACTATTTTTAAAAGATTACTTAGAGGAGCAATGAATTTCCATGGGATACACTTAAGTCACTAAGAAAGAAATATTTTACATTTGAAAAAGAAATATAGTAATTAGGTCACTGGAGGGTACAGTATTTGAAAATGAATGTCTTTTATAAAGACTTACCATTTGCGATCCTGTTCAAAACTCTACATATAATGGTTCCAAAAATGATAGCATGTTCATGAAGAGCAGAAACTACAATTATTTTTTAAACTGTAACTTGCTCTTAGAGTATCAAGAACAAAGCCAGCTTCACAGGTATGCAACTTGGGCAGTCACAAAGCACCCTATCCTTAGGAAGGCCGTGTATTGGGTTTGACTCTCAGCCATTGCTGTCTTAAAATTATTCATGATTTTTGCACAAAAGACATCATATTTTCATTTCACACTTGGCCTCACAAATTATTTACCTTATACTTATTTTTAAGTGAGTTAGGTTGATCCCTCTTCAACCAGCAATGCAGTTCCTCTTCCACAAGGTCTCTATCTCTTTATCACAGAACCACTACCATTCAAAAAACATTTCAAAAACTACAACTTGATGCTACTTCTTAAAGTAATTAAAAGTTTAAAAGACCTTATAAATTTACCACTAATATTGAAGTAGAAAAATTCCTTACGCCATTGCTGGAATCCCAGCAAGTTTTATTTTTGAGATGGAGATAGTATGATGATCAGAGAATAAAGAGGTTATTGAAAATTATTATTAAATTTAGTACTATGTAAGTACATAAATTTAAATTTTTCTTATGCATATGTCTTATTACATAACCAGATTTTATTGTGAATTTTTTATACATATCAGAGCCACCAGGGGTGTTTACTGATAATGCAGAAATCTGGGTTTTGTTCCCTCAATTTTTAATTCAATAGCATTGGAATAGAGAGGACAGCACTCCATACAGTAAGTACCTCAAGTAAATTCAACCCTGGGTGAAATCCAGCAATTACTATTCTGCTTTGTCTACTTAATGATATAACTATTTTTTGTGTATAGTAGTATTCAAAATTATTTAAAAGGGAGGGGGGATCGGGATGGGGAATACGTGTAAATCTATGGCTGATTCATATCAATGTATGACAAAAAAATAAAAATTAAAAAAAAAAAATACCATGATGAGAGAATGCTATAATTTATTTTTAAAATTATATTCAGTATATCTGGAATATTAAAAACAATCAAATCAAAACCATTGTAAACTATAAGATAGTCCAGTGAAGTAGCTAAATAAATGTTCTTCATTTAGACATATAATAGTCTGTTAATGGGTAAAATGATAAAGCGATAAAAATATAAACTACATTGAAATAAACACTGAAAAATTTGTCAAACTTATCTGAGAAAACATTGAAAATCAAAAAGTTTCCAAACGCTACTGACAGGTATAACATAATATCAGCATGATTTAAAAGATCTAAAACATTCTTGATAATAATAGTAAATACCTTTAAAATGTCAATTCAGACAACTCACTGAAGAAAATGTAAGGTCATGTTATTATAATATACATGTGGATAAGATATGATGAGAAGGTACTTATCTCTATAGTATTATTGCCCCAAATCAAAAAACCACAGTTTAATCATGAAGAAACATTAATTGAAAGACATTTTATAAAATACCTGAAGAATTAAGTGTGTCCTGTGTGACTCCACTGATAGAAGACTCTTGGAAATTTGTGTCTGGATTCCTGTGGATTTCACCTCATGCACTTTGCCCTTTGTTAATTTTGTTTTATAGCCTTTCACTGTAATAAATCCTGGGAGTACAAAAACAAGAAAAAAAAAATTGCCAAGGTCATGGAAAGGAAAGAAAAGCTGAGAATACTAAATCTGAATTTTCTATTTTGTTTCATTAATTTATTTGTCTTTACACCAATGAATTATTCTCTTGATTATTTTAGCTCTATAAAAAGACTTGAGCTAAATAATATGAGTACTTGAACTTTATTGTTCTATTTCAAAGTTGTCTTGGATATTCTTTCTCATGTCCACAAAAATTATGAATCAGCTTGTCAATTTATATATAGTCTTCTGATATTTTGATTAGGATTGCAATGAACCTATATATCAGTTTGGAGAGTTGATTACTTAATACATTAAATTTCTGATTGACACAGCATAACACTCAAGTTATTTAGGTTCTCTTTAACTTCAATCAGCAAAGTTTTGTAATTTTATTGCATGCCTTCTATATCTTTTTCTCAAATGTATCCCATATTTTTGTATTTTTATGCTATTCTAAATGTTACTGCTTTTATATTTTCAATTGCCAATTATTTATCACTAGTATGTAATAATACAATTAATTTTTGTGTATTGGTCTTGAATTTTTCAACTTTGTACCTTCTCCTTCCTAAACTACCGAGCTAAAAGCTATGGGACATTCTCATTAAAATCAAGTTATCTTGAAATAATGACAGTTTTACTTATTTTCTAATCTTTTTATACTACTTATTTTCTTCCTTACTCTACTGACTACAACTTAGGGACAATATTGACTAGAAGTGGTGATAATGAACACTCTTGCCTTGTCCCTGATCTTAGTGGAAAAGAATTCAGTCTTTCAGCACTATGTTAGATGTTTAGATGTAGGTTATTGGTGGATGTCCTTTATCAGATTGAGGAAATTCCTATAAAGCATTGTGAAGGGTCTGAGATTTTATTCTATTTTCAAGTTAATGACTTTAGCTTGCTGCAATTTAATAGGTACTGGCAGAAAGCATAAGATTAATAACTTGTCTCATAATAAGTTAGGAAATTGTCCCTTCTCCTCTAATTCTAAAGAAGTTTGCCTAGGACAAGTACTACTACTTCCTCTTATTTGATGTTTAAGATTATCTGTAGTTAAAGTCTTGGACAGCGGCACTAATTTTTACATTTCCTTCAGAAGTGATGTTACTTTACTATCATGTTACTATCATAGCAAGCAGTGAGCACCAGAAATATGAATTTGGTCTTTCCTACATAATAATAGCTCTTATTTCATGGATCAGTGTGGGGATTTTGCCTATTACTATGCAGATCAATAAAACAAGAGAGAGATCAGTTGATTTCTGCCATTTACACCCAAAATGAGTAAATAACCACAGGTATTTCTGTGGTACCAACTAGACTTAAACTGAGATAAATTCTGGCCAAGACACTTTCTATTATCTAATATCTATAAGCTACAGTGACCATGGTGGCAAAATGGGATGGATAAGAACCAGCTTTCATTTGAAGTCCTAGTGACCTTCTGAAAACCTGAAATTTTTCCTTTTTCCTGTGCACACACCCTGGTAAATGACCACAGATCATGGAAGCTTGGGAGAAGAGTTATACCGTACACTTTTGCCTGCATCGCAAAGGGACAAGGTTCCTCCTTAATCAAGTAACTGTGGGTCTGCAAACTGAGTAAGGGACTGTGAATCATCACTCCTGTGATGAACTCGAACTAGGTTTCTTCTAATACCATTTAGAATTTATCTGTTTATATAAGTCAAGACTGACTCTCTATTTCATTCATTGGGTTCTTTCCCTTGATCAAATGATGATTCACCAACACTGTAGCCTGAGAGTCAAAACACTCCACATTCAATTCAGTTAATCACTTGTGAAAACTGGGCCCACCTGTGCTGAAGTGCTACCACCCATCCTCTATTACTCTTGATCTAATTATTCCTACTATAATTGGGAAAGCCCATTACATACTGGCATTGTCCTCGATCATTTTCTGGCCTTGAGAGGAAAGGCTCCAAAAATGTTTTATGGATGCTGATTTCTTTGCTTTTTAATGCCCTCATGAAGGGAGCATTCTTTAGACTTTCCTAAGGTTATAAGATGACTGAACACATAGGAGCTCCACTTCAAGATTAATATCTCCTTGAGTTTTCAGAAACTTTCCCCTAGATTATACTTGACAGGTCCCACCATCTCCCTTCCCTTAAAAGTTGGTCACATTTAAGACCAGGGCCACAGTCAGATGCTTGAGCTAACAATATAAATCACAAATTCTATGTGAGTACACTCATACCATTAAAATAAGCTTAAGTCAACTTTTCCATTCTGTCATCTAATACTAACACCTTTAAAACCTTTTCCATACATGCTCCCCCAGTTCTTACAGATACAAATCAGCCAGATTCTGCACTATTTCAGTATCTCTGTTATGTCTTCTTTGATGAAACACATACTTCAGTAGGGCTCTACTAGAACACTATTTATCATGAGTGTGTGTCCTAAAGATAATCTAAATCTCCTTATGAATCCTGGTCCTCACTTATAATTCTTGAAAAATGTGTGAAAGAAGAACTGCCTTCACATATAAGGAAGATTTCGCAGTAATTTTTGGTTTAAAATCCTCAACCACTCTGGGAGGCCAAATTTGTTATCAACCCAAGTCTCAGGATCCCACTATTTCCTGTTTGCCTTATTTTAGCATGACAGACCTGGCAAGGTTGGTGTTTAAATGATTTTACAACACTATAATTGTACGATCAAGTTCTGGATCTGATCCTGAGCCATGTCTACCTTGCAGCTATAAATGATAAGGGATTTCTTTAGCAACAACCTAGAGGCATTCTGATTCTCCACCAGTGAAGATTTGGGTTGGGTGTGAAAAGTGAAAGTGAAAGTGGCTCAGTCGTGTCCGACTCTTTGCGACCCCATGGACTTTACAGTCCCTGAAATTCTCCAGGCCAGAATACAAGAGTGGGTAACCTTTCCCTACTCCAGAGGATCTTCCCAACTCAGGGATTGAACCCAGGTCTCCCGCACTGCAGGTGGATTCTTTACCAGCTGAGCCACCAGGGAAGCCCAGGTTGGGTGTACAAGGCCTTAAACTTAGCATTTTCATCTTGTTGGCTCTCCATGGCAGCCACAGTTAACCCAAACTGTTTTTATCATCACCATCGTTAGTAAACACCATGTCCTTTGAACAAAGCACCATGTCCTTTGATTGCCCCATGCCTTTCTACACACCAGCACTTCATCCTCCACCAACATGTACAATTATTTGACTGTGATTCCACTCCACCCCCTAAAGTGCCTCTGTTCCCTATGTGGCACTGTCTTCAGAAAAGTGATAAGACCCCTACAGAGCAGCTGCACCAAGCTTCCCACACCATTAAATACCCCTTCACTGTCCAATATGTGGCAACTGGAACCAAAGAGCTACAGAATAAAGGGGTCTCTGGGAACTCTGATGATTAGGTTACCAGTGTGTGTGTGTGTGTGTGTGTGTGTGTGTATGTGTGTGTGCGTGTGTGCACGCTCAGTCGACAGTGTCTGACTCTTTGTGACCCCATGGACTATAGCCCTCCAAGCTCCTCTGTCCATGGAATTTTTCCAGGCAAGAATACTGGAGCAGGTTGCCATTTCCTACTCCAGAAGGATATCAGTAGCAATCAATATAAAATTGAGAGTCAAAGTCCTGTCCTTATTTTAGAAGTTTTACTCTCATTTTCTGCCTAAATACTGGTGTAACTCTAAGAGACAGTGGAATCTCAATAACAAATGCAAGATGGAAGTTGGCAGTCTGATTTTAATTTATGAGCAATGACACAAAATTGTATATATTTTTATAGAGAATATGGTTTTAAAATGTAGAACATATCTAAACATTTTATATGTTACAGTTAAGGAATGTTAAATCCACATTTTCTTGTTGTTTTTGAGTTTCAGAAGCACCTCTAAGGTTTGAAAACACTAGAAAATTATGCATGCATGACTGGTTAAAAACTTGTGATACCAGTGTGTGACTCTACCTCTTAGCTATAAAATGGGACTGCTTAGAAAGGAAATGTGACAACAGCAGAGGGAGTCAGTGGGTCCTGTTGGGAAGAAGCCAGAAACTGATCAGAAGATGATTTGGCTAGACTGAGGCAACATCATCCACTACTGAACATGTTCCTTGTAGTTTCCTATGTTTTCCAGGTAAAAAAGCATCAATATTTGACATTCTAAATATAAGGGACCCCATTAAAAATGCATTAGCACTTAAGACTATGCCCATCCCTCCCTTACCAAGTCTAAAGTGGCAAAAACAACAGGTAACAAGTAGAATAAGTGTTTATCCAGAAGGAAAAAGAGAGCCTAATATACCCTTCTTCCTGACCACAAGCTTCCAAACCAAATTGCAGTCAAAGTAGTTTCTCTTTGTTGGGGGAGTGGGTGGGTGACAGTAATAGTGGGTAAAAAATGTTATGAATCAGATGATGAAATAAAGCAATAATTATATTAATAAATCATTCTTTAGTTTTTAATACCACAAAAATTTAACAACTAATTGAACGTAACCAGAAACCATACTGCAAAGGTTCTCGAAGTGAGGTCTTCAACCCTCCTCAGTAGCATCAGAATCATCTGGAAACTTGATAGAAATACAAATTCTCAGATTCATTCCAGACCCATTAAATGAGAGGCTCTGCAGTAACACCCAGAAATCTGGTTTTCACAAGCCCTCCAGAGGATTTTGATCAAGCCAAAGTCTGAGATCTGCTGCCATAGTGGGATTTGCTTATGATTTCATCCAGGTGAGGGGAAGAAGTCAGCAGAACTTGTTTAATACACAGTTTATTTTTGCATGACATCTTCAGGGTCCACCAGGCTCAATTAACCAGTTACATAGAGCTGCTTGCTGATATTTCAATGTGTTAGATTTTTTTTTAATGTTTTCTTTTGCTATTACATCCTGTTTTGCTTGTGCTCCCTTTGCCTTAGTATCTGCCCTGTATTCTGATACTTTCTATATCTTTTGAATTTTTCTCATTCTGATCATTCTTTCTTATATTTAATGTCTGCCTTTTATTTTTCTAGTAACACTCCTCGGCATAAATTCAAGTATTATTTCATGATTATAATTATTACAGGAATCATTTTATGGCAATCAACTTCTTTATTTCTGAACATAGAATATTCTTTTGATTTCAGAATGGAAACTTGTCTGCTTGTAATAATTTTAATATTAAATCTTTGAGCTTTTCCTAGGTTACACTGGTCATAAATAAAGTTCTTAAACCTATGAGAAATCCAGATAGTATATCAAAAACAAAGACATCACTTTGCCCACAAAGGTCCGTATAGTCAAAGATATGGTTTTTCCAGTAGTCATGTATGGATGTGAGAGTTGGACCATAAAGAAAGCTGAGTACCAAAGAACTGATGCTTTCGAATTATGGTGCTTGTGAAGACTCTTGTGAGTCCCTGGGACAGCAAGGAGATCAAACCAGTCAATCCTAAAGGAAATCAACCCTGAATATTCATTGGAAATCCTGATGTTGAAGGTGAAGCTTTGGCTACCTAATGCGAAGAGATGACTCATTGGAAAAGACCCTGATTCTGGGAAAGATTGAAGGCTATAGGACAAGAGGGCAGCAGAGGATGAAATGGTTTGATGGCATCACCAACCCAATGGACATGAATTTGAGCAAACTCTAGAAGACAGGGAAGGACAGGGAACCTTGGCATGCTGCAGTCCATGGAGTCTCAAAGAGTTGGACACAACTTAGTGACTGAACAACAGCAACAACAAAGCATAAATTTTTCTTCTCCTTATTCATACTGTACAAACATTCTGGTCAGATACTATTTTTCTGTTTGCTCATATTTCCAACTAATATTTTTATAATCATTAGAGGAAAAGTCTCTTTGGATATGGCTGTGAAACCCCACTTCATAGCTCAGCTAATAGCCAAGGGCAGGTCTGGAGTTTGACGTAACATGACAGCCTATTTGGTATTAGGAAAGGTCAAAGCGAGGCAGAGAAAGGCCTGAGAGAAAAGTGCAAAGTGCCTTATTTGAAGAAGGCGGATAGCAGATGAATCTGTGTACAACTGTGCTGATGTCAGGTGGGCTAAAAGGATTTGGCAAAGGGCTCCCAAGACACCTGCTGCACCTTATAAAAGCTATCTCACAACAGTACTCCAAGAAAGAAAACAACCAACTGCCCTACAATCAAATGAGAGGAGCATTTTGGGGCAGAGCTTGATGAGAATCAATGCCATTTTAGTTGGCTCACTAGTTCCCCAAGTGCAAGTTCAAGTTCAATCTGAAAGCCAGAAGCAACAGCAACATCAGATTCAAGGCACCAGGTAGTGGTTTCAACAGTTCACTACACATTCTTAAAGCTAGGTTGTGAATTTCTGAAGTCAAGCAACTATTGGGTTGGCCAAAAATTTCATTTGGTGTTTTGAAAACATTTTATGGAAAAACCCAAACTTTTTGGCCAACCCAGGACTTTTAATTCATCTTTATTTACCCTCCATCCAGAACTACACTTGGTAACTATTTTCTGCAGTGTTCAAAGAGCCACTGCTACACTTTTTACCCCATGGCAGTCATAGTAAATTTACCTATAACTTGGAAGGATATTTTCTCACCTGTGTAGTACTGTACAAATAAAAGAAATCTTTTATGTATTCTACTATGCATCAACTGTATAAATGTAAATTGTTTCAGACAATCATGTTACTAGGTCATCTTTGCCAAAGGTTAAATCATGTCATTATTAATACATGTTTCTTGTTGGGCAAAACCCCTTCACCACATACACGCAGTCACATCCATACCCATATACACTCTTTTTTGACTTTTTGGATGGCAGCAGATGTAGAATCTCTAGGCTCACATCTGTGAAAATACCTAGCATTGTGACTGGAATGAAATAGATACTTAGGAATTTCTTCACTGGAAGTGCACTTTCTATATCCAGTCACTCACACGTCCCCTGCACTAGGAATCCCTGTTAATACTCACGTTTAATCTATGATGTAGGCACAGTTTTTTCAACCGGGAATAATAAATCACTATTTCTTCATCTTTACTCTGTCATTATTATTGTATGTCTCATTTTTTTCCTATGGATTTTTCTCTATTTCCTTTCTGGGCTCTATTTTTGAGATATTGTTATCTTCTTATTTGCACTTGCTGTACTTTCATTCATCCCTATCATAATACAGTGGCCTTTCTCTGCTGAAGAAAACACAAAAATAAAACACTGTATGTATATGTATATATATATATTACAACTTAATGCTTGGCTATCAACACCTCACAGATACCTGATTGAGAGGAATATTCCTTTTTCTGACCACAGCCTAGATAGTAGCTCTCTTTTTTTCCCTCAGTGTTTCATGATATAATTCAACATTTTAACAATAACTTTATGAATTTCCATTGCAATGTTTGAAATATGTAAAATACTACAATTTCCATTTTAACACAGACAGTGTGAACCTTCTGTCCAAAATACTTCTCTGAATTTTTTAGTAATATACAGATCCCTCTACCCCTACTAAGTAGGCAGTCACACAGCTTTCCTTACTGTCCTAGTATCTTCCTTTCATTGCAAATACTTAGGCAGATTTATTTTCAGGTGAAAATGAACTGAATTTGAAATGAAGGGGACACTTTCTGGTCTAATTAAAAATGTTATATATAGTATTTCAGACATCCTACATAAAGTTCAGAAATTTTAACTGCATTTTAAATAAATATTGACCCTTAAATGTTGATTAGAAAAATAGGATTATAAAATAAAAATGGAAATAAAGAAGTATACCATCTCCTATCAAATAGGGCATCAACTCTTATTTTCTATATTAGCTTTTATTATTTTTCTGCATGTATTCATCCTTGTAATCTCAATACCAATATCAATTTCTATCTTGTTTTCTTGTCCTGTTTTGTCAAGAACATTTATCTAAGTTGTTGCATTGCCTTTACAATTGTCATTAAATGAAGGAAGGCAGTTTAAGTAAGTACATTTATCATTGGGCTTCCCTGGTGGCTCAGTGGTAAAGAATCTGCCTGCAATGTAGGAGATGTGGGTTTAACACCTTGGTCAGGAAGATCCCCTGGAGAAGGGAATATCAACTCACCCTGGTATTCTTGCTTGGGAAATCCCATGGAGTCACAAAAGAGCTGGACACAGCTTAACAACTAAACAAAAACAATAATGTAAATATGAAATAATGATGCACTAAGGAAAAAAATGAAAAGATTAGTTCTCTACGGAAAGCTTTTGAAAACGTTTAAAATAATGCATAAATAAATATATGTTCCACTCCTGTGTGTTATACATATTTTCCAAAATATACACCAGTACTTAAGAGAAAAGCTAAAAAGTATGGCTTTAAGTAAGTGATGAATGTCACCCAAGGGAGGCCTCTATTTTACTGTGCATATTTATTCTGTAATATAATCTCTATTGAGTTCACATTTTCAGATTCTAGGGCCCTAACCCAGAACTGTCCTTAAGTTTTTACCTCTATGGAACTCACCTTGGCAATTTACTATTCACTTCATTATTCAATTCTCTGCAAAGAAGAAAAAATGCAGGTCCCAATTTTCATCCAGACTAGGACTCCACCTTTATTTTGAGCTATCCTTTCCACAGTTGCCTATACATTATGCTGCCAAAAGTCATTGGCCTCATCCCTTGAGTGTTCTCTTTGAGATGTGACTTATATTTCCATGTCTTCTAAACCCACTGAAGACTTTGTAGCTATTCAGGGCATCTTTAGAGTTCACTGTGGGTGCAGCTATAATAAAGTGGGGGAAAAGCGGCAGACCTGGGTCCTAAAAGTCTCTAAGTCTTATTTTATTTATCTGCAAAATGGGGGAATTCATGAGTAGTTTACACAGATAATTAACACTGATCATGCAGTACAATCATAGAACATTCTGGAAATAAAAGTTGATTCAGAAGTGTCTTGAGGATATGCCACCCATTCATAACAGCCAAATCCAAGGCATACTGGCAAATTTCAGGTCAGTGATGAAGTGGCCTCCTCGTTGGCAGCCATACTTCTCATACACAACACTCTTCAACTCCATTAGACTGCCGGCTTGTGCCAGACACAATACCTGCATGCAAACCACTGGACCATTTCTTAGGCTGAGCATACAACCTATCATGTCTCCAGTCTTGCCCATGCAGGATAATGTGCTATTTTTATTTCAAGACTTGACTCAAATTCAGCAGTTTCTCTGAAGCCCTCCCTATTGCCTGAATCAAATGTATTACACCTCTCTTTAAGCCCCAACATCATGTTCTTTCTATTCCTGTTAAGAGTTTATATTTCATCCTGTCCTTAGAATAGTTTAAGGCTTTCCTGGTGGCTCAGAGGGTAAAGAGTCTGCCTGCAATGTGGGAGACCTCAGTTTGATCCCTGGTTTGGGAAGATCCCCTGGAGAAGGAAATGGCAACCCACTCCAGTATTCTTCCCTTGAGAATCCCATGGACGGAGGAGCCTGGTAGGCTACAGTCCACGGGGTCGCAAAGAGTTGTACATGACTGAGTGACTTCACTTTCTTTCTTTCTTTCTTTCTTTCTTTAGAATAATTTTCTGCTTCTGTCCAAGTTTCCTCAGGCAAATAGTGTCTCCTAGGTGTATCTGTATTCTCTCTTTACTCAGATTTCTTTTCTTAAAATTTTTTGACCCAGAGGGATGGGGTGGGGAGGGGGGTGGGAGGGGGGATCCGGATGGGGAATACATGTAAATCCATGGCTGATTCATGTCAATGTATGACAAAAACCACTACAATATTGTAAAGTAATTAGCCTCCAACTAAAAAAAATAAATGGAAAAAAATTTTTTTTTGACAAAAGTTGATGGATACAATGACAACAAACTATTATTTTGGTATGTACAAGGATGTCATGGCTCATCACAGAGTTCTTTGAAAAAGCTGAAATGTTTTTTTCTCTCTGGAAAATTGAATTTGTATAAAGATAATTTTTAAGAAAGTTAATGTTATAATCTTAATTGAACTCTAATTAAAATACTGATATATTTGTACAGTGCTTCAGTGTTTTCGAAACATTTTCACTTGCCTTATATCATGTGATCCTCACAGCAACTCTGTAAATTATGAAGTTGAGTGTCTTATTTGAGTCAAAACCATGAGGGTCCGTTTTCACAGTAATCCCTCTGATAAAACGGTGAGGAAAGTATGATCATGTTCATTTCAGAGATGAAAAAGTTGGTTTATGGATGATGACATGTCCAATTCATAGAGCTATATATGCTGAAGAGACTGAATTTGTTAACCCAGATTTGTGTCGTAGCAAATGAAATGATAAAATGAAATAAATAAAATGAAAGATATAAAACCTTAACCTTGAATATAAATAAATTGTCCACAAGCCCACAATCATGACTACTTAAGTGTGCCCTAGTGAATATGCTGCATTATTTAGAAAAACAAGACCTTTAAAAATTACTGCTTGTATAAAACTAAAGAAAGCATGTCTTCCATTCCTAGAAATCATTCTCTCACATATGGTGCTTTATACCTTGAATTATGCTTGCACTATTGCAAATTTACATGTGTCAACAGAATGACATCTTTGATGTATTTCCAGCTCTCTCAGACATTTCCAAAGTAGGGTTTGGACTATGGTTACATAACCCTGAACTTTAATAAAACATGTTTAAATGCAGAACTTGCTGTTGTCCATGAATATTTACCTGACCTGGCTTAATCAAAATTTAATTTTAGGAGTTTTTAAGCTCTATATATCATAGAAAATCAGAAGTTTGCAGGCACAGCTAAAATAAGGAAAAAAAATGGTTACATTATAATAAAATTTTAGAAATAAAGTACTACTTCTATTTCCTGCAATAAACTAACAAATTTTTTAAATTGTAAAAATTTTTTCTGTTATAGTTAATGGTAAAAAGATAGTATATTCACACTGTATTAGAAAGTCAATAATGCTCAGGAGTTTATGTGATATCAAATTCTGAAATTAACTTTTTTGCTATTAATGTGGTTACTGTTGTTTAATATTCTATACAAATATGAAATTTAAGTTTGTTGTTGTTCAGTTGCCCCGTTGTAATCTGACTCTTTGGGACTCCAAGGACTACAGCACACCAGGACTCCCTGACCCTCACCATCTCCCAGAGTTTGCCCAAGTTCATGTTCATTGCATTGGTGAGGTCGTCCAGCCATTTCATCCTCTGATGCCCTCTCCTTCTGGCCTTAATCTTACCCTAGCATCAGGGACTTTTGTAGTGAGTCATCTGTTCACATGAGGTGACCAAAAAACTGGAGCTTCAGCTTCAGCATCAGTCCTTCCAGTGAATATTCAGGGTTGATCTCCCTTAAGATTGACTGGTGTGGTCTCCTTGTTGTCCAAGGGACTTACAGGAGTCTTCTCCAGCACCACAATTTGAAAGCATCAATTCTTTGGCGTTCTGCCTTCTTTTCGGTCCAGCTCTCACAACGGTACGTGACCACTGTGAAGACCATAGCCTTGACTATACAGACCTTTCTCAGCAGAATAATGTCTCTACTTTTCAACACACTGTCTAGGTTTGTCATCACTTTGCTGCCAAGAAACAATTATTTTCTGATATCATGGTTGCAGTCAACAAGTCACTAATCCTTGTTAAATTGTGAGTTATTTTATCTCTTTCCATAGATGAAATACTAAAAAGTAGTTTTTTTCTGCTAGGAATTGTAGAGTTGACTAGACCTAGCTTCCTATTCCTAAAAACTTCAGCAAAGCAAATATGTGAGTATAAAGGGTATAAAGTCAACTTCTTCATCAAAGCAAAATACAAAGTATATATGACCCTCAAGACTGTTTACATAATTTCCTCAGGTGTCTTACATCAAAAACTATATAAAACCTATAGGATGTTTTTTCTTTTATTTATTAATCTATTCATTCATCAATGCACTCATCAAATCATCAACCATTTGATAACTATTACTGCTTGAATCAATTTAGAATCTATGTATGTAACCTTATTCTAAAACCATATTTTATTACAATTATGTAAGAATAGTTATTGGACAATTTTGTTTATGAATATACCTGTGCAAATTCTCAAAAATATTAACTTAAACACAGTAGCATTTTTATAGCGGAGTTTGTTTTAGGACTTTGAAAATGGTTCTATATCAGGAAAAAAAAAACTGTTATAATTCACCATTTGGATAGACTGACAAAATTTAAATGATTATCTCAAATGTTGAAAATTACTTGGTGAAGTTTAACACATATTGATAAATTCTCAACAATCTATAAATACAATTGTATTTCCTTAACTATGTAAAGTTGATATCAAATGAAATAACTTTTGATGGATTCCTTTTTAAATCAGGAACAATATAAGGATGCAAATTTTACTATTTTTAACAAAGTACCAGTGATGCTGACCAATGTTATAAGGAGAGAAAAATTTAAAAAAAAAAAAAGAGAGGCAAACAAAACTGTCACTATTGTAAGGTGATACGATCATATAAAAAACAAACAGATCAATAAGCAAAGTATTAGAAAATGTTGACGACTTTAGCAATTTGTTGACTAGAAAACCAACAAAAATAACAGGAGAATTTTTTTCTCATACCAACATACACCAACTGGAAATTATAGTGACAAGTATGTTTAACATTAGAGAAAATAAAATATTAATTTTCTAGAAATAAATTTATTCAAGAAATCACTTTGAAAATAAAGTTTCTATTTCATCCAATGTTTATAATACACATACTTCAGGTATTATAATTATAAAAATAGTTTTTAACCAATTCAGAGCACACAGACCTAATCTCATGTCATTAAACATTGGCAATTCCATAATATCCACTCAAGTTCCATGGCTTTATCGTAATGAAGAAAAGTGGAGGGTTTTAAGCTAAAGTAAATATGAACTGTAGCTTCAAATATTTTGAGTTTGGTAGTGATCTATTTTTTATATTATTATACCCTATCTAAGAATGACTTTTCTTCTAATTATTCAGATGACCTATATACCTTTTATCACAGTGTTGTTTTCTTTGCACTTTGGAAACAGGATATCCAGGAATAGATCAAATAAGATGAAAATGAAGGAAAAATGTTTATATGTGGCCTGCCACTGAGATTAAAAAAGGATAATATATTAAGATTCTTGGCAGTTGACCTGAGGGCATAAAATCTGCCAGTCTTTAGTCATAATTCCCTACTTAGTATCCTTCTTATACCTGAGGAAGTAAAATAAAACATCCAGGTGTGTGTGTGTGTGTGTGTGTGTGTGTGTGTGTGTGTGTGTGCGCGTGCGCACACACGTGCTAAGTCATGTTCAACTCTTTGTTAATCTATGGACTGGAGCCCACCAGGCTCCTCTGTCCATGGGATTCTCAGGCAAGAATACTGGAGTGGGTTGCCATTTCCTTATCCAGGGGATCTTTCTGACCCATGGACCAAACCCATGTCTCTGGGGTCTTCTGCATTGTCAGGCAGATCTTTACCACTGAGCTACCTAGGAAGTCCTAAAGAGCCAGTTAAGATGTGATATACTATCCTGCTCTAAAGGTTTCTAGAATACAAAGACTGCTATTTACCTTTGGACCAACCATATTCCAGAATCACTTCAGGTATAGAGTGCTAATTGTTGTTGTTTAGTTGCTAAGTCATGTTCAACTATTTGTGACCCCATGGAGTGTAACCTGCTAGGCTCTGCTGTCCATGGGATTTCCCAGGCAAGAATACTGGAGTGGGTTCCCATTTCTTTCTCCAAGGGATCTTCCTGACCCAGGGATAGAACTCATGTCTCTTGCATTGGTGGGCAGATTCTTTACTGCTGCACAACCAGGGAGCCTAGGTACAGAATGTGTGAAATGTTAGTCTCTCAGTCGTGTCCGACTCTATTCTACCCCATGGACTATAGCCCGGCAGGCTCCTCTATCCGTGGAATTCTGAATAGGTAGAGGATATACACACTTTAAATTGAATTACTATGGGAGCCACATACCAATCAGCATTCTAGAAAACATTACTCTTTAGATTTGTTGTTCCTGTTAAATGAAATTTCTTGAACAAATTGATTATGAGATATGTCAAAGTGTTTGTGAAAACTTTTCATAGGAGAAGAGGCCCATTAATGACTTCAAAATTTTATGTTCTGTAGGAGACATTTAATAAGAAAGAAAAATTGTTAAATAAGTACTGTTAAGATAGATTAGAAACATGTATCTAATAAAATATTTTAATGATTTTTACCCAGTTGCATGAGCAACCTTCAGATCAGTTCAGTTCAGTCACTCAGTCATGTCTGGTTCTTTGTCACCCCATGGATTGCAGCACACCAGGCTTCCCTGTCCATCACCAACTCCCGGAGCCTACTCAAACTCATGTCCATTGCATCGGTGATGCCATCTAACCATCTCATCCTCTGTTGTCCCCTTGGGTAACCTTAGCTTATCAGAATTTCTTAGACTCATTTAGTTATATGAAAACATTATACAAGTGTTTATCAGAAATCATAATTACCTCCTAAATGGAGGTCATGAATTATGTCAAGCAAAAATAATCTGTCACAGTCCAGGTTTGCTTTTATTTTTTCATTAATTTTATCATAAAGTATACCAAGACAAAGTAAGTTAAAACTGCATAGCATTCTTTAATAAAAAAATAATTTAAATATTACTTGAGGGGTGGTTGGCTCCTCTACTCTGGCTAGGCTTTTTTTCCCTCCTTTATGTGGCGGTAGAAGAGAGGAGATGCAGTGGAAGGGTCATGGACATGCAGAAATTGGTAGGCAACTCCTTCCACAGAAACAAGGAGACAGAGCAGGGAATCCCAAGATCACCAATATTTACTTACTTTCTCTGTTGCTATTTCCAGCCATCCAGGAAAAGATATAAAATTTACATATGATCCCAACAGAATAGTTAAATTATTTGATATGTTATTCTCAAAAGAGTTATCAAAGTAGCTGTGGCCTATGAATTGTTATTTCCTTTTTTGTCTACTCCAGAACCAAAGTAGTAAATGCAGGTTAATTATTTTGCAGACCCATGGCATTTTTGGTGTGAATTTTTAGCTGGATCCCAAAGTGAAAATGAAAGAGAGAGAGAGTGAATCAACTCAAGCTGAGAAGGGATGTGAAGTCAGCTAAGATGTGGTTTGTCCATTCATTCTGATTTCTCCCAAAAGAAGAGTTTTTATTAAGTTATCTGCTGTGGACAATAGATTAAATACTACCACATTCACTATTTGCATTCAAAAAAAAAGAAAAATGAAATAAAGAAATGAAAGGACAATTCCTTATTTAGAAGATTTAGCTGCAATTCTTATCTCTTCACAATTTTTCATAGCCTCCCAAAGAGGCAGTATTTTTCCAGTGCTGGTAGAACTCATAATTTAAACTGGCTGTTCCTGTCAAATTCAATATGACAGAGTCATTTTGAAAGTAAACTCTATATTTCATATATTTATAATATACACAAACTTCAAGCATTATAATTATAAAACCTTTTCTTTTTTTTTTTTACTTAAGAAAACCAATTCAGAGCACACAGACCTAACCAATATCTCATGTCATTAAACAAAGGCAATTCCATAAAAGCCACTCAAGTTCTTCAAGGTTTTACAGGAATGAAAGAAAACAAGGGTCTTAGACTAAAGTAAGTATTAACTGAACTTAAAAGTTGAAATAATATATTTTAAAAGGTAATTTAAATTTTTTGAACTATTACTCCAAAAGTATTCATTTTGTGATCTATAAGAGAAATCCTTCTACAACATGTGCATATACAGTAAGAACTTAAGTAATTTTATTATTGTAATATTTAAAATGTTGTATCCTGAGTATTTTAATCTGCTATCATTGTACTTTAAATTAAAATAATAATTCAAAATGTTCAATGAAATAAGAAAAGTATGCTGTTATTAAGATAATTAGATTGAACTCTATTTTATCATTTTATCATTTTATTGCATGATTATGCAGTATTTCTTAAGTACCCAGGGTAAAATACCAAAACAATCTAAAGTGTACAGTGTTCAGTTCTCTTTAACTGAGCATTCACCAAGTAATTCATATCTATAAACTTTTTATTAAACATCAACAAAGAACTGAAAAGTAGATCACAAATATAATCTCAATTATTACCATAGAATTTCAAACATGCAGACTGTACTCTCTGTTAAAAATGTATTTAAATTAGAAACGAGAAATAAAACTGTAATTAAGTCATATATTTGAAAATTTTAAAAATAATAATGCTCAAAGTAATTCTCCAGTGAAAGAAGTAATAATAATAAGAATTATAAAATATTTGATATGGATAATACTTAAAACATGATGTACCAAAATAATGAAAATGTTATTAAATACTCACATTAGAAAATAATAACTAGTCAAGTGTCCATCTCAAGAAGTTAATAAAAACAAAATAAACTGACCAAAAGCAATAACAAAGAAAAGAAGTAGAAAATAATGCTATAAAAACAATGCGACAATAGAAATAATAAGAAAAACAACAAAACAAGTGGTTCATTATGATGAGAGCATCTGAAATCTACTTTCTTAGAAAATTTCTAGTATTCAACATAGTATTATTATCTATAGTCATCATACTATATATCAGATGTCTGGATTTACTCACCCTACATAACCTTATACCTTGTGTACACTTTGACCAATATCTCCTATTCCTCCCACCTTCCTGGCCTAGATAACCATAGTTCTACTCTCTGCTTCTATGTATTTGACTTTTCTAGATTCCACATATAAGTGACATCATGCAGTGTTTTCCTACCTATGTCTGGCTTATTTACTTAGCATAATAATCTTCTGATTATAATGATTTTACTATGCACAAGTATATCAAAATATTGTGCTGTACACCTTAAATATATACAATTTTTATCATAAAATAAAACTAAAACTGGTTCTCTGGAAGTTTGCTTCTGACCAATATACAGTAATTCCCTCTAAACACTCTGAAAAGAAAGAGAGAAAGAGAGGGAGAAGAGAAGAGGAGAGAGAAGGGGAGGAGAAGAGTGGGAAGGGAGGGCAGGAGAGGAAAGGAGAGCTGCAGAGATGAGAGAAGAGAAGAAAAGGGAAGAATTGAGGTGAGCCTGACTGTTGTGGTTGGCACAGCTTACTATCTCGGAGAGTTTCCAGTATGTAGCACAGAAAAGGAGGAACCCAGACAGAGCTAGGTATTGCCTGACTTGAGGCGACAAAGCTGGGATTTAGGGAAGAAGATACCAGAATTCAAACGATTCAGTGCCAGAGAGAAAAGAGCTTCACGGAAAGGAAAGTCTGGGAATCTGAACAGCAGCCCCCTAAAGTTACCAGCAGAATTCTGACCAGACCCTGTGTGTAGGGGAACCACCCAAAACCAGAGAAAGAACCTTACAATTAACATAAAAGGTAATGTGACAAAATAAGTATGAGGAAAAAAAAATAAGCTTAGAAATTCCACAGTAGCCAACTTCAAGACTTACTAAATCTACAGTAATCAGACTAATGCTGAAAGGTTAGGAATAGATTAATTATATAGAATGGAGAGCTCAAAAGTAGATCTAAACAAATACAGTGAACTAACTTTTTACAAAAGTGCAAATACAATTCAGTGGAGAAAGAATATCCTTTTCACATAATGATACTAAAATAACTGAACACAAGTTACAAAGCAATAAACCCTGACATATGTCTCACATCTTATACCAACTAAACTAGTATGGATTATGGGCCTAAAGTGTAAAATGTAACACTAAAAACTCTTCTAGAAGAAAATAGGAGAAAATCTACATGACTTTGAGTTTGATTAAGAGTTTTAAGAGATGAACTCAAAAGCACAATTCATAAAAGAATATTAGTAAATTAGACTTTTACCAAAACTTCTGATCTATGAAAGACATTTTTAAGAAAACAAAAAGATAAGACACAGACTCTGAGAAAACATTTGCAAATCACACACCTGTAAAGGATATACATCGAGAAGATAAACCAATTAAAACTTAACAAGAAAACAACAGAAAAAAATCATAATTTTTTTAAATCATAAATTTGAATTGTCTACAACCACAAAAGATTCATAACTAGGAAATAAACGAAAGAATGCACTGATCACTAGTTATTAGGGAATTGCAAGTTGTTTTAAGTTCACCTTCATATACTTATTAGAATGACTAAAATAAATCAACTGAAGATTTTAAGTGATAAAGAGGATAAAGAACAACAGAAATTCTGGATATTCTGGAATGCAGAATATCACAACCACTTTGGAAAATAGTTTTCCAGTTTCTTATAAAGTTAATCAAATGCTTATCATATGATTGAGCATCCTTTCTCCTAGGAATTTACCCACAAGAACTGAAAATTTATGTTAGCACAAAAACTTGTACACCAGCATTTCAAGCACCTTTATTCATAAGAGCCAAAACCTGAAAACAACTCAAATGTTATTCAAGAGGTGAGTGGATAAGCAAACCATGGTGCATCCACCTAATGGACCAATTCCTAAAAAAAATAGAACTGACATTGATTCATGTATCAACATGGATGGATCTTAAATGCATTTTACTTAGAGAAAGAAATCAGACTTCAAGGCTGATTTCTGATATTATATGATTCCATGTGTATGAAATTCTAGAAAACGTAGAATTATAGGGATGGCAAACAGATGTTTGTTCCCATGGATTTAAGGTGGTGGTACTTTGAGTACCAAGGGGTTGCACAGGAAGTTTTAGAAAGAATAGCTTTGTATGATACTGTGGCAACTCTATGTAGTTATCAAAATGCACAGAACTGCACATCACTGAGTTAGTTCTACTGTATGCAATTTTTAAAAAAGTCCCCTAAGATGTTGGAAGAACTCTGGATAGAATACAGACTATTTAAACATGTCTGTTCTGCAAATGTGTGACATAACCTCACCAAAGGAGACAGGAAGAAAAAAGAAGACGTAAATTACTTTGGAAAATCACGTTTTGCCAAAATACTATAAGATAAAAGATAATAAAAATATATAAAATGCCTTTCTAGTACACTTCAAAAGAATCGGGGTCATGAAAGGTGAGGAAAGAATAAACATAAACTAGGGAGACAGGATAACTAAATGAGGTATGTGATATCCTGGATTGGATTCTGGAACACAAAAGAACATTAATGGAAAAAACTGACAAAATCTGAATGTCTGTAGTTTAGTTAATACTGTTCTACAAATATTAATATCTTAGTTGTGATGAATGCACAGTGGTTAAGCAAAGTGTTGACATTAGGAGAAAGAGTGTGAAGAGCATGTGGAAATCTGGAGAGGTAGCCTGGGTGAAATTGTAAAGGTTTCATTTATCTGTTATTATTATTTTTTAATTACAAGATAACACAGTTATTTTCTATCCTGGAACCAAAGAGCAGTAGTGTTTTTCAGTAGAAAAATGACATGATGATTGGTTTGCTTTTATAATTTTGTTTGTTTTAGTTTTTTTTTTTTTTTTTTTTTTAATACAGAACACTGATGACAGTAGGGAAGATAGAGTTAGGAAGACAGGCAACAGTGAAGCTAATTATTCAATAAAGCTATTATTAAGAAACTATGATTAAAATTATCATTGGAAACTATGATTAAAACTATTATTGAGAGGATTTACTATCTGTTCAATTATGAGCAATTGTCAACCTTTTAAACTAGTATTAATGAATATTATTTAATCTTAATGAGAATGACAACACAAAGAAGATTGTCTCTTATTGGTCCACAATAGAGTAATTTTGATTCTGGTACACAGGCACTTCCAGTTGAAACACCATACAAACACGAGGTCAAGCCCTAAAGAGGTAAACTCGAGGCTTCAGGATCAGCAGGGGCTAACCAGTTTTGCTAGCTCTAGTCCAGTGCCTTTTGACTAGTGGCACCTCAGTGGATTAGGCAGAAATGAAGCCTGCTTGGCTGTATCTCACACTGATGCTCTAAGGCAGAGTCCAGGAGAATTGAAGCTGGGAGCTGGTTTGAGGATGCATCTAGCAAGGGGTACAGTGGGACTGGACATACTATTTTGACAGTTACTTCTCTCCATTTCTGGAGGAATGGCATGTGATCATTATTGCCAATTTATATTTGGTAAGTGTGCTCTTTTTATACATCTATACTGAGCATCTGTTGTTTCTATCTGCTGAACATACTGCTTAGTTCTCTTGTTAATAATAGTGATTCTCTTCTCCTTCCAATTGAAGATTTCTCCTCATTCACTCCAAGTTTCTGAGAGGCCACTAATCATAGTACCCCGTGACCCCTGTTTGGGCTTGTTAAGTCAGGAAAAGCAAAGCGCTACACCTCCCTTGATACCTAACTCATGACAGACAAAAGTTCTTCCCAGGACTTTTCAGAACTAGAGTTGAACAGATGGCTCTCTTCTTCCCTTGCATCATGACCTATATGTATTGTACATGGCACTAGTCCCACTGGTGGTCATGCCTCCCACCATGAAAAGTAACCTAAGGGAGGAAGGCCAAGATGAGAGGAAGTGAGACAGGGAGACTCATGGTGATTGAAATAGTTTGGGTTGCCCCAAGGGCAGATCCTTAGACAAAGATGCCAGGGTTACTAGTTTACTAGTAAAAAAAAAAAAAAAAAAAAAAAAAACTATCAGAGAGGAATGTTGAAGTGAGATGAAGAAGAAAAGGAGACTCATACAGGGTAAGTTATAAAACCACTTACTCCTGTGATAGTGCAGAAACCAGAATGATATGTTTTTAAACTCACAGTGGTTCCAGCTTGAGGAGGACATGCTGGCATTTGGAAAGCAGCACCTCCTTGGCTCTGAGGGAAACCAAATCATAAGCGAAAGATTGCTTTGAAAGGATGCAATCAGAACAAGAGGGCTTAGTCATTGGATTCAATGTTCAATAAGCTCAGTCTGGACAAGCAGGACCAACCATGAGTCCAGTCACTCATTCTTCCCTTGGGCAATGGTGGGTAAGCAGGACCCACTTCTCCTCTCAAATCTCTTAGATGGCCTGTTTTGTATCCTCTCTCTTTCTCCCTCTTTCTCCTCCTCTCTCCCTCTCATCCTAACAGCTCTTAATCATTGGTGCTTACTGTGTATCTGACACGGTCTAAGAGCTTAACATTCATTATCTCAGTTACTTTTCCAGGCAGCCTTATGATTCAGGTTCTACTAGTATTATCTTCTTATAGAGGGGTACATTCTTGCATAAGAGGATGAGACAGCAGCCAACTTGTATTTATATATTAATTAGTGTTTAGAGTTTTGGGATATTTTTAAGGTGTCAACAGCACTCCCTATCACTTTACTTCAACATTTAATCTCACTTTTACATTTTATTTTACCTTTTTCCCCTTTCCTTCCCAAATGCAATCTACTCTGCCTCCTCTTCGGCTTTTGATATCCCCCCTTTCATACAAAGTACATTGTAAAGAGTATTCAGTACAGAGTCTGAAGAGGCTCAGGTTTGAAACAGGTATTTTTACCAACAGTCTTTTAAATTGAGGTGTTTAAACTAAGGCAAGTGGCTTAAGCTCTCTAAGATGTTTCCATCTGTAAACCAGAGCCAATTTGAGAACTGGTAATTGCTATGAAGATCAAGGTTTTGTGGAAGTGGGAAAGGGTGAATGTGGAAATGCAGGTACAGTGGGAGAGACAATAAGGCAGGGCTTAGATGGCCCCAATCTACATTTGTTATGGCACAAAAAACATCTGTGGGATAAGCTAGAGTCTGAAAGAGGAAAGGGTTTACAATTGGTGAGGTTTGAAAGGATCTGCTAAAGTGGTTTTAGAAAATTGTTGACTAAGTAGTTTATCAATCCTCATGTTATCAGCTTGCACACATGTTTCATGCTCTACAGCATCTCGGTAAATGCTTTAGTTAATTACCCACTAATTATAGCATCACTGAATGGCTACACTGAGGCAACCAAATAATTATGGAGCAAAAAGCTCTGAGCAATTACAAGGTTGAGCATATTGGTTGATTACAATAAATCCCCAGGTCATTGTTGATATTTGTCACCTGCTTAATGTTCCTAATCTCTTGATACATGTGATAAACCACATGCAACATAGGCAACAGGGCCTATGGAGAGAAAGCCCAATTTAAGGGAGAAGTAAGAACATATATACAAAATAAGAACATAAATGCATAAAAAAACAAATATTTTTGCACTGAACTAATGAATTGCATGTTCTATTCACTTCTGTTTGTCTAACCAGTATAATGGAGGTAACTGCTCTAGTAGTTCTTCCCCTCTTGGGTCTTCCAGTCCATGAAAGGAGACAGTTTTATACACAAAAAATAGTGGGCTAGCATTGGTGGAGATGGATATGAAATATTATGGAAGCCTGGTAACACAGTGACTTAATGGAACATTGGAGAAGATTCCAGAAGATCTTCATAGAGGAGGTGATATTAAGATCTGTTTTTGAATGTTGAAAATATTGCTAAGTGTACAGGGAAGAAAGCGAGTCTTTGGGAATATGCAGTTTTCATTAAAGCTGTTAGTACATCAGCAAAAATACACAAAGAAAATAATAGTAGTTTGTTATATCTCCTGAAAAGAATAGCCAGCTTCAACTACACAGAAGACAGTAAGTAGTAGAAAGAAGCCACTGTAAAAGTGTATTCTACATAGTTTGATTCTCTCTACCATACCCCATTTCCTTAAGCAACCCCTTTTTGTTTCTGAAACAATGGTGTATGAATGAACTTCCCTTGGCAAATCCTTTAATTGACCTCCATGCTTAGAACACAAAGGAGCCTTGAATCTATCTAAAAGTTGTAAAATTTAATTAGGTAATTAGAGAAAAGTTACATTTTCACATTGCCTTAAAGACAGAATTGTTTTTAGCCTTCTATCTTTCTTTCCAATTCTAAAACTTCTGAAAGTGCCTCGGGTATTTTCACCCTAAACATTTTCTTAAGAGAGACTGTAAATATCTCAAAACATTGGATTGGCAGTTTGTGTATATGATATATGGATTTCTCCAGATCTTTTTTGTCAGATTCTATAGGCCAAGATAAAAAGCTCAACTACTGTGTAATTAATATTTACCTTTGATTCCTATGCTTGGCTCATGATCATTTTACTGAGGAAACTGAAAATTAGTAATTGAATGTACTACATAGCTTAGAGCTATATAAGTAGAGTTTTCACACAGAACTAAGTTTCTCTTCCCGAGGCAGGGTAGCGAGGAGTAAACATACGAAAAAGAAAAGTGACAGTCAAGTTCCTTTGATACACTATTACAACAGTTACATACCTGCTCTGCACACAGTGACATTTAATAACTGTGTATTTGCTGAATTATAAATTTGAGACATCAGTTTGACAGAAATTTGTGTGTAGTTAGATTAGATTGGGGATAATGAAGGCAAAACATTGTCTGAGAATTCTGCCCACAGCCAAGGACATTTTGTTTTAAAGATCATCCATTTTATCATAGCTTTTCTCTGCACAGAATTAGAGAGTCAGACCTCTCTGTAAAATGCTTGCCCAACCAAATTGCTTTGTGTGACTAGTCAATGCTCTCTTTGGATGAGGCATTTCCAGCTGAATTTTCTATATCATTCACTAATTGGATAGTTTAATGAAGTTACAGGTTTCCTTAAGTATTATCCTATTATTTTAGCAAAACCTCTTATTGACATTTATAAAGAAATGTCAATTTTATAAAATTACAAGTAAAAGAGTTTATCATTGTTCTTATCACAACCTAGATCTCTTTAGAACCCTATATGTCAACATTGTGTCTAGCACAATGTCCTAGAGACTATAGGTACTCAATACACTTTTTTGAGGGGTGGGGGAGGCTGTTTTGTATAGCTTCCCAGGTGACTCACTGATAAAGACTCTATCTACCAATAAAGGAGACATGGGTTCGATCCCTGGGTTGGGAAGGTCTCCTGGAGAAGGAATGGCAACCCTCCCCAGTATTCTTGCCTGGGAAACCCCATGGACAGAGGAGCCTGGTGGGCTACAGTCCATGGGGTCGCAGAGTCAGACATGACTTAGCGACTAAGTACAAGTACAAGGTGATGTGTACATCTGGTCTTCCATTACTACCAATGAGGTTTAAACTATGATCATTACACATTTTCTATATATGTTAATATATTTTGAAAATTGGCAATACCTGACCTATTACATAATTACTAAACAGAATATAATCAAGTATAACACATTCCATGCTCATGTTGAATAACTGAATGTTTATTGTGTTTCAAGATAATCACTCAGATTCAGTTTCCCATTTACAAGTGAAGACATTTATCTAGCCCTAGAGGAAATTGCAAAGGATATAATGACTTCAAAAGAACTTTGTGGTTTATAAAGCTTCCTGTAGAGGCAAGGAATAGTCATCATTATGAAAGATCTTCAGTGAGTACAGGAGTGTGTGTGCCACTACTTCATTTTTGAGCCCCTCAAAACAGCCCCAAAATGCCCAATTTTTTTTTTTTTTTTCATTTTATACATCAAAGGTATTTATAAAATGTTGAGCTCTTTGTGCAACAGCTGATTTTTGCTACTAGTGGAAGCCATCAAGAGTTGTAGTGACTTTTCTTTTGCTGTTTCCTTTTTTTTTTTTCATGTGTTTATTTGCCATCTTTATGTCTTCTATTTTTTTTTTTTCATTTATTTGTATTAGTTGGAGGCTAATTACTTCACAACATTGCAGTGGTTTTGTCATACATTGACATGAATCAGCCATGGAGTTACATGTATTCCCCATCCGGATCCCCCCTCCCACCTCCCTCTCCACCCGATTCCTCTGTGTCTTCCCAGTGCACCAGGCCTGAGCACTTGTCTCATGCATCCCACCTGGGCTGGTGATCTGTTTCACTAGAGATAATATACATGCTGTTCTTTCAAAACATCCTACCCTCACCTTCTCCCACAGAGTCCAAAAGTCTGTTCTGTACTTCTGTGTCTCTTTTTCTGTTTTGCATGTAGGGTTATCATTCCCATCTTTCTAAATTCCATATATATGTGTTAGTATGCTGTAATGTTATTTATCTTTCTGGCTTACTTCACTCTGTATAATGGGCTCCAGTTTCATCCATCTCATTAGAACTGATTCAAATGAATTCTTTTTAATGGCTGAGTAATATTCCATGGTGTATATGTTCCACAGCTTCCTTATCCATTCATCTGCTGATGGGCATCTGGGTTGCTTCCATGTCCTGGCTATTATAAACAGTGCTGCAATGAACATTGGGGTGCATGTGTCTCTTTCAGATCTGGTTTCCTCAGTGTGTATGCCCAGGAGTGGGATTGCTGGGTCATATGGCAGTTCTATTTCCAGTTTTTTAAGGAATCTCCACACTGTTTTCCATAGTGGCTGTACTAGTTTGCATTCCCACCAACAGTGTAAGAGGGTTCCCTTTTCTGCACACCCTCTCCAGCATTTATTGCTTGTAGACTTTTGGATAGCAGCCATTCTGACTGGCGTGTAATGGTACCTCATTGTGGTTTTGATTTGCATTTCTGTGATAATGAGTGATGTTGAGCATCTTTTCATGTGTTTGTTAGCCATCTGTGTGTCTTCTTTGGAGAAATGTCTGTTTAGTTCTTTGGCCCAGTTTTTGATTGGGTCATTTATTTTTCTGGAATTGAGCTGCAGGAGTTGCTTGTATATTTTTGAGATTAATCCTTTGTCTGTTGCTTTGTTTGCTATTATTTTCTCCCAATCTGAGGGCTGTCTTTTCACCTTACTTATAGTTTCTTTTGTTGTGAAAAAGCTTTTAAGTTTCATTAGGTCCCATTTGTTTATTTTTGCTTTTATTTCCAATATTCTGGGAGGTGGGTCATAGAGGATCTTGCTGTGATTCATGTCGGAGAGTGTTTTGCCTATGTTCTCCTCTAGGAGTTTTATAGTTTCTGGTCTTACATTTAGATCTTTAATCCATTTTGAGTTTATTTTTGTGTATGGTGTTAGAAAGTGTTCTAGTTTCATTCTTTTACAAGTGGTTGACCAGTTTTCCCAGCACCACTTGTTAAAGAGCTTGTCTTTTTTCCATTGTATATCCTTGCCTCCTTTGTCAAAGATAAGGTGTCCATAGGTTCGTGGATTTATCTCTGGGCTTTCTATTCTGTTCCATTGATCTATATTTCTGTCTTTGTGCCAGTACCATACTGTCTTGATGACTGTGGCTTTGTAGTATAGTCTGAAGTCAGGCAGGTTGACTCCTCCAGTTCCATTCTTCTTTCTCAAGATTACTTTGGCTATTCGAGGTTTTTTGTATTTCCATACAAATTGTGAAATTCTTTGGTCTAGTTCTGTGAAAAATACCGTTGGTAGCTTGATAGGGATTGCATTGAATCTATAGATTGCTTTGGGTAGAATAGCCATTTTGACAATATTGATTCTTCCAATCCATGAACACGGTATGTTTCTCCATCTGTTTGTGTCCTCTTTGATTTCTTTCATCAGTGTTTTATAGTTTTCTATGTATAGGTCTTTTGTTTCTTTAGGTAGATTTATTCCTAAGTATTTTATTCTTTTTGTTGCGATGGTAAATGGTATTGTTTCCTTAATTTCTCTTTCTGTTTTTTCATTGTTAGTGTATAGGAATGCAAGAGATTTATGTGTGTTAATTTTATATCAGGCAACTTTACTATATTCATTGATTAGCTCTAATAATTTTCTGGTGGAGTCTTTAGGGTTTTATATGTAGAGGATCATGTCATCTGCAAACAGCAAGAGTTTCACTTCTTCTTTTCCTATCTGGATTCCTTTTACTTCTTTTTCTGCTCTGACTGCTGTGGCCAAAACTTCCAACCTTATGTTGAATAGTAGTGGTGAGAGTGGGCACCCTTGTCTTGTTCCTGATTTCAGGGGAAATGTTTTCAATTTTTCACCATTGAGGGTGATGCTTGCTGTGGGTTTGTCATATATAGCTTTTATTATGTTGAGGTATGTTCCTCCTATTCCTGCTTTCTGGAGAGTTTTAATCATAAATGAGTGTTGAATTTTGTCAAAGGCTTTCTCTGCATCTATTGAGATAATCATATGGTTTTTATCTTTCAATTTGTTAATGTGGTGTATTACATTAATTGATTTCAGATATTAAAGAATCCTTGCATTCCTGGGATAAAGCCCACTTGGTCATGGTGTATGATTTTTTTAATATGTTGTTGGATTCTGTTTGCTAGAATTTTGTTAAGGATTTTTGCATCTATGTTCATCAGTGATATTGGCCTGTAGTTTTCTTTTTTTGTGGCATCTTTGTCTGGTTTTGGAATTAGGGTGATGGTGGCCTCATAGAATGAGTTTGGAAGTTTGCCTTCTTCTGCAACTTTCTGGAAGAGTTTGAATAAGATAGGTGTTAGCTCTTCTCTAAATTTTTGGTAGAATTCAGCTGTGAAGCCATCAGGTCCTGGGTTTTTGTTTGCTGGAAGATTTCTGATTACAGTTTCGATTTCCTTGCTTGTGATGAAAATGCCCAATTTTAAAGTGGAGACAAGCGATGCTGAAGTCAAAAGTGCTAGGCCTTTCCTTACTTCCCTCAGTGTGATGCAAACTCCAGGCCAGCCAGCCTGGCCATGCAGAGACTCCTGCTGAGGCCACTACATCTTCTTTCCCAAAAGCACTGCACTAAAACATTATGTGACTTAATCACTGAATCCTTGGGCTCAAAGACCATTTAATACATTCATCCCTTTTTAAACTGGAAAGGTGTTAGGTAAACATGACTATAAATCAATATTATAGATTCTAGATTTGGCATGAGTATGACAAATATTTAGAGTCACTAGAATCTGGTCTAGTACTGAAATGGTCATATTTCCACCTATTTTATTTTAATCTACATAGCATTAAAACACATTATTATATCCTTATATCATTATGTTCAAGTGAAAAGACTATCCTAAATTATAAGAAAAATTGAAATATATAAAAGTAACATTTTCTATGTTCAAGAAGGAAATTTTGGATTAAGAGGTATCTCTGGTCTTCATGGTTTAATCTTAAAGATGCTTATTTGAATATTTAGATGATTTTTAGAATATAAATTGGGACTAGCATAGCCCTGAAGGATCACCTCATACATATTAGTATCTAAATCATGTGACATTCTAATGCCTGAAACTTGTTTACTGTTGATCAAATCCAACCTACTATTATATCAATGCAATTCATTCTAACTTTGAAGGATATTCTTGAGAATTTTTTTCCCATAGTTCTTGAGTTTCTATCTTCCCAGAATAGAGTACCAGCAGCACTGGGATTTCAAATCCTCTATTCAGACTATTATAATGCAAATAGATATTGAGAGAAACAGATAATTCTTTTTCATTTCAAAAGAGGAAAGAATGAAAAGATTAGAGGACTAGCTATGGGAGAACCTGATATCAAAAAGAGGGGACTAGCTTTGTTTGAAGCAGGGGATTCTATCAGCTTGCTGAAGGAAGCAGTATCTAGTCAACTGAAGTCAAAGCTTTTAACAACTAACATAGAAAACAAGCAGTCCTCACACCAAAAAATAGTCAAGAACAATAGATAAATATACTCTTTATAGCCTATGCTGTGAGTTTCGAGGGGTTGGATCTAAAGTTCCAGTATGATGCCTACTCTGTGTGAGGTGTTTTAACAATGACTGTTGTTATATGACTGTTCAAACCATATGAAGTGGCTCCTACCACTTTAGCTTTTGCTTTGGAAGCCAAACACAAGTTTTCAATTGGTTTCCATGAATTATATATAGACACAAACATATAGACTTGTATTTAACTACTAGGGAATAATACTAAGTCCTAAATATAACCAGGGTCTGAAGAAATGTGAGATTGAGATGTGCACATATTTCCCTGCATCAGGATGCTAGAAATCATGAGGAAGTATTTGGTGTTTATGCTATGTTGCCAAGAAAGCAGCATCATGTATTCTCCAGGGGTTTTATTTTTATCTGAAATTAGTATAAAAGTAATTGCAGTTTTGGACCGTTAATTTTAAATCATTATAACTAGGCTCAAACACATCTTTACTAATCAAAATAGGAACCATTACAATCAACACATTTTTGTCCATGAGAAATAAGTTTGTATATTCCTGTAGTGTGAAAATCTATGTTTCGGGATTTGATGGACTCTTGGAAAAGTATGTTCTGCCTCTTATTGGTTGTGGAAGCATTTTACCTGCAAAAAGGTGTCAAGATGCTTGAAGCTTTTTCCATGCAAAAGTTGTCAAGGTAATCAGCTGGCGAGAGGTCAGGTGAATGTGGCAGATGAGGCAAAACTTCGTAGCCCAATTAGTTCAATTTTGAAGCATTGGTTGTGTGATGTGCAGCTGGGCATCATTGTGGAGAACAATTGGGCCCTTTCTGTTGACCAATGCCGGCTGAAGGCACTGCAGTTTTGGGTGCATCTCATCAATTTGCTGAGCATACTTCTCAGATGTAATGGTTTTGCCAGGATTCAGAAAGCTATAGTAGACCAGACTGGCAGCAGACCAACAAACAAGGACCATGACCATTTTTTGGTGCAAATTTGGCTTTGGGAAGTGTTTTGGAGCATCTTCTTGGTCCAACCACTCAACTGGTCATCACCGGTTGTCATATAAAATCCACTTTTCATCACCCATCACAATCTGATCGAGAAATGGTTCATTATTGTTGCATAGAGTAAGATAAAACAACACTTCAAAACAATCTTTTTTGATATTTGGTCAGCTCACGAGGCACCCATGTATTGAGCTTTTTTACCTTTCCAATTTGCTTCAAATGCCGAATGACTGTAGAACGGTCAATGTTGAATTCTTCAGCAACTTCTTGTGTGGTTGTAAGAGAATCAGCTTTGATGATGGCTTTCAATTGGTCATTGTCAACTTCCAATGGCCAGTCACTGTGCTTCTCAGCTTCAAGGCCCTTGTCTCCTTTGCAAAACTTCTTGAACCACCACTGCACTGTACATTCATTAGCAGTTCCTGGGTCAAATGCGCTGTTGAGGTTGCAAGTTGTCTCTGCTGCTTTAGGACCCATTTTGAACTTGAATAAGAAAGTTGCTTGAATTTGCTTTTTGTCTAACATCATTTCCCTAGTCTAAAATGAATGTGAAATAAACAGCAAGTAATAAATGATAAGCAAAAAAGCATAAAATGATAAATGTGCATTGAAATGATGTATAATATAACCACATTCATTTATGAATATATTCTAATATCAAATGGCAAAGTTTAACAATGCAAAACTGTAATTACTTTTGCACCAATTTAATAAATTCTGGCTCAAATTGCTGGTCAACATAGCAAAGCTCAAAACTCTAAATTTACATGTGGTATGTCTTGCTCCATGTATACACAGGGTTAAAATATGTATTACTGCTTGTCTAAAGACTTTGAAACCCAGTTCACAATATTCATCCTCCTCCTCTTTTGGAATCTTAGAGTCAATAGGCCCAAGATGGCACACAAAGCAGTCTCCATGTCATCAGATGTGCGGGTCCTGGCTGTGCTGAGAATTATTCTTGAGCAATGATAACTATTGTATGCTCTGCTCACTTTTCAAAGATGGTGGCCAGCTTGTCTTTGATTAATACTTCTAGGTTCCTAGTATGTGATCACACCACTTCCTTTTCCCAAGCAAAGATCAACACTGTCAGACTTCACTTTCTATTTATCTAAATTTGTAGCATATACACACGCCTGTATCAGCTCCTTCAAAAGACATGAATTTATAGCTCTACTACATGGTTGGCAAGGATAATAGGATGAATAAAGCTTGGTAATTATGTTATATAAGCTTTGAGTCTAAAAGGTAAATTGCAATATGGTCAATGAATATATTACATGAAGCATATTAGGTCACTTGTTCTGGAAGAAATTGACAAACGATGTGGTCCTTCATAAGAGGTAGATAATATAAGACTGTGAGGAGTTTGGTATTCTGGGTAGAAAGGAAAGTAAATATGAATATGTAGGGGAACATGGCATTTGAAGTGATTCTTAAGAGAAGACAATAACTCATGTGGGAATCATTGCTACTATTTAAACATAAATGGAGGAAAAGATTGTGTTCCCGAAGTATCTCTGACTTTTTAGAGTGATCAATCAGTCTGTTTTACCCAGGTCTGAGATTTTCTCAGGATGCAGAAGTTTCAGTTTTGAAACTAGGAGAATTGTGGGCAAACTGGCCATGCTGTTTCTTCCCCTTACGCCAGTGCACCTTTTTGATTTAAGGGTGACCCAGGGGGCTTCATCAATTGAATATTTCTTTAAAGTGAATCATCCTCTTTTTCATCACTTTCACATTTTTTGTTCTATTTTCATAATTTCTTGCCTGAATTACTTCAAAACCTTCTATCCATCCTCCTCCTGGATGATAGATAATTTTTCTAAAGTACACCTTGGATGATGTAACTCTTTGCTTAGAATTCTTCAATCACTCCTCATTACCTTCAGGATAAAAATCTAATTTATTTAGTATGTATAATAATCATGTAGGAGGAGAGATTCTTTAAAAAGATAAATTCCCATTCATTCATGTGTGTGTTAATTCAACAAATATGTGTTGAGGGGCTGTTCTATGTGAAACACTGTTCTAGGTATCAGGGTTAAGATGGTGAGAAAAGCAGACAACATCCTCATGTAGCATGTATTCTAGTAGCGCAGGGACACACTGTCAACAAATATGTATTGAGTACAGGTCAGTTTAGGCTATCAAAGAAAGCAGAAGTGAGTAAGAGAAGAGAGGGTGGGTACAATTTTAGATAGTGCAGTCAGGGAATGGGCTTCCCTGGTAGCTCAGCTGGTAAAGAATCCACCTGCAATGCAGGCAATACCAGTTCAATTCCTGGGTCAGGACGATCCTCTGGAGAAGGGTTAGGTTACCCACTCCTGTAATCTCAAGCTTTCCTCATGGTTCAGATGGTAAAGAATCCACCTGCAATGCAGGAGACCTGGGTTCAATCACTGGGTTAGGAAGATCCCCTGGAGTAAGGCATCGCAACCCACTCCAGTATTCTTGACTGGAGAATCTCCATGGACAGAGGAGCCTGGCGGACTACAGTCCATAGGGTCACAGAGTCAGACACAACTGAACAAAAAGCACAGCACGGTCAGGGAATACTTCTCTGAGTGACATCTGAGCATGAACAGTATCACCGGGATATTTGGAGAAAAGAATGTTTTAAGAAACAACAACAAAATCCTGAGTTGGGAGAAAGTTTGGTGAATATGGCTGGAAAGGAGTGAGCATGGGGATATGGACAGGAAAAAAAAAAAAACAGAGAGAGAAGCCAGGAGCAAAAGCATCTAGACACTTGTATGCCATTTTGAAGACATTTGATTTCATTCCAATGAGATGGTCAGCTACTTAAGAGTTTTGTGCAAGGGAGTGACATGACTTGCATTTTAAAAAGTCTCTCAGGCAGCTATTGTCTGTTGAGACTATTAGAAGAGTAGAATCAGGGATACCATGTAGGAGGCTTTTTACTGTAAGCAGAAAATGATACTGGCTTAGAATATAGTGTATCAGAGGTGTTAAGAATTGGCAGTGCCCCAAGTCTCACTCAACACCTCATTCCTTGAGTCACACCTCACTACTCGCATGCTTGCTCACATTCTATGTGTTGTTGACTCTGCCAGTAATTCTTTTCTCCACATGTCTTGTCTTAGATACCTCATCTTTTTTTTTTAAACAACAACAGCAAAAGCCTAGTAAAATCATCATCTCTTTCAGGAAACCATCCATAGTTCTGGGTTTGAATTTGACGTTTTGTCTGTGCTGCACTATACCTGTCCTTAATTTGCACACTGATTATGATTGCCTGTTTACATGTCTGTTTACAACCCTCTCAGCTCACCCTTTTTCTCAATATCTCTCTCTCTCTCTGTCACAGATACATACACAAACTCACACCACAGATATGATCCCTTTGAGGAAAGTGATTGGCAAATAGTAAGTGAAGAATACATATTGTGTTGAATAAATGAAGAAAGGAATCTGCATCAGATTGAAAAGATGACAGATTGGGCCTTACTTGTAAAGGCATTATGAAAACAGGAATATGCAATCAATGGACACTTTCATTCACTCAGTGTACATTGTTTAGCACTTACCATATGCAAATATGCAGATGCATGCTAGGTGTTGGAGATACAATGATAATAAGACACAATCAGCACTGATTGCAAATCCAATCATCAGTTTATTTCAATTGTGACTGAAAAGTACATTATTGAAAATACCTAAAGCCAGCTAGCAAACATTATACATGGAGGCTCATACATTGGGAAATAATCCCAGGGGATACTTGACAGGAAGCTCTCACTCCTGTAGTTATACTTCAATGATTAAATAGAGTAAAAATTTTAAAATGTGTAACAAATGTTCTCTATTCCATGGGGAATAGACAGATCTGATTTTGATAGAAATCACGGAAATGTAATATAACTAATTATGAGTGACCTGAGACCAATCCCAGTTCAGGTCAGGGACAAGCTATAAAGCAAAGTGCAGGCCCATAATAGAATTAGCATGAAGTAGCATGATAGCAGATACAGAGAACAGTTGTTTGTGTATAGACACTAAATGCATAAAAGCAACTTACAGGCCAGGTGGCTTGTAGGAAATACCACTTTCTTATAAAAATGATACAAACCTGATGAGAAAACCATGGGGCAAACCCAAGGTCCCCAGGGCATGGCCAAACCAACCAGGGGGCACTGACCTTTCTTTTCTCATTATGACCAGGCTTTGCAGCAGAGCTGTGCCCTTCTACTATCCACGTTGTCCAACAATTTGCAGCTGCAGTAGATAGCTTAATTACTGACATCCACAAATGCAGTGGCCAACAGTTCCCATGGGGATTTCTGAACCTGCTCAGCTACAGATGGAAGAAGGGAATCTGCAGCAGGATAAAGAACTGCTTGGGTTAGAAAGCATCAAGGCAATCACGCCTGCTGTGAAAACCATAACAGCATACTGCTCCTGTCTGTGGCTGCTAAAATGATAATTAATAAGGAGCCAGAAGGTAACTGTTGTCTCTGAGAATTGATTACTGAAGAACTAGAAATTCAGGGCTCTGTGTTGGTTCAGAGCCATCATCAGAGTCAAACAAACCTGGGTTCCAAGCATAGAGCTTTGTACTTTTTTTATTGACTGATTGCGAAATCTTAAAGCTATAATTTTTCTTATTACTTTTTTTTCTTTCACTAAGGGCCTTTAATAGTATTATGTATCCTATCAGAATTGATCAACACTATAACACTGAAAAATGTTTTAACACCTGTTTTTTTTCTTTCTTTTTCCCTTTTCATTTATTCTGCTCTTGTAGCTATTCTTTCAAATGAAAGCAAGATAGCTAGAAGAAATCTTCTGGACAAAGGATTTAAAAAGCAATTGAATTCAGATCCCTCATATTTAGAAAATGACTGTTAGAGAAATTCCAAAGTCCATGTCTTCCCTAATGCTTTATTAAATACATTATCACAAAATTTATCACCATTCATCAACCAGAATGAGAAATTATCAAATTTATATTCATTTATTACTAGAAACTAATCTCCAACCCAATTTTAGTACTGGTAATGGTAGAAATGTCACCTACCACTGTGCTCCAACTTCACATATTCATCCTATTCCAAGGTTTCTGATGCTTAAACTGTGTTAATTTCAGATTACTAGCTAATATTTATTATGTCTTGATATCATGTGAATCCTTGCTAGTATCTTTTTGAACTACGAGAAAGAAACTTGTATCATGCTGGGAAAAGATACTGGATATGGATTATAAAAACTGCAAGAAATATTGTTAATGATAAAACATGGTCTTCAGTGTTTGCTATACACCAGGTACTATGCTTATGTTATTAGAGTCAACTTAATTCTTGTCCTGATATTTATGAATTTTGTATACCTGAACTAAATTTTTAAGCTCTTTGAGACCCAATGACCTTCTGTAAAAAAGGGTATGGTAATATCTCTCATATGCCACTGTTGTGAGAAATAAAATAAAAATGCAAATAGTATCTGGTGTGAGAATAGATAAATGCTAAGTGATTATTTTAAACATGGCATCAAGAACTGAACCCCCTCCCCCCATAAAACTGGAAAAAGAAAAATTAATGTGCTATTTATGGTCATTTCCTTGAAAACTGTGCCTTCGTACAAATCCAATGAAGGAAAATGTCAAAACCAAGAGAAAGGATTAGAAATGGAGGGGAACCACAGTCCTGAACGTTGATGGTTAATTACAGAAATTTCAAGAACTGTGAACATTCAGGAGCCTGATTTCCCTTCAAATGGTAGAACTTAAGGGTAGGCCAATATGTGGGCTAAAGAAGAATGAAAGACTGAATACTGAATGTTTTTAGAAGGTTGAATATAATATAATGTTTTTTAGTTTTAACGAGTTTTCTGCTATTTAAGAGAACAAGACAGATCTTAGAGAAAAAATATTCATAGTTGAAAGTAGTAGGATAGAAATTCAATGAAGACAATGAATGGCTCTGAGATGAGTATACAATGCATTACTCTTTCCCTTCAAGTTGCCACTTTCAAAATGTCACATCCTTGACCCCAAATTCATTTCTTTATCTCATCTCTTACAATTTTCATTTACAAAGTATTTACTGCCTCGTGAGCTTTTCTTATTCATTCCTAAGACAATCCTTACTCCCTCTTATGCCTCTTATATTACTCAGTGACTTTATGATTACTAAATCTAAAGAATATTTTACGACATTGGTATGCTTGTCATGGTGAGCTGTTAAACAGCCTCTCCTGGAAATACTCCCTTTCTCTATAGCCCATAGATTCTTCTTTCCTTATTCTCTTATGTTTATGGAAACCCAAGTGCTTTTTGCCTCTATAACCACATTAATGTTGCTATATTTGGTCTTAGCTGTTCTCAATGTATTCTTCCTAATCTAGAACTGACTCACCTTTGCAATAATTTAAAACCATGTCTCTATATCAGACCTCTCTCTTGAGCTCTAACCCTATTGCACATCATGATTTGAACAAACCAAAAATTCATCAATGTTCTCAAATTAGCAAGTTCATCTGTGGTAATTTCCCCAAAAATGATACTGTTAATAAATACACTGGCCTTAAAACATCCCAGATTTCTGCATTTTCCATACCACTCACACAAAGCAATGAGCCATTTCATTTCTATGCAGAATGACTTTAGGAGTTTTTCTAGTGCAGACATTTGTTTAACTATGTTCTCCAAACATTGGGTATTCCCTGTACTGAAAGAGGGAAGGGTGAAGGCAGACAGAACAATTAGGTCCTATGTTCTTCATCCCTATTTCAAGCAAGTACATCTCTTTACATCTAAGGTCTCAAATAAATTTCATTTGAAAAGTAAAGATTCTGCTATTTAGAATGTGCAAATAATTATTCTATATCTAATCCATTTTCCAGATTATAGATATCATGCTAATGTGAAAATCTTATATTATTTTCACTGATAAATAGCCTTGGTAACAGTTAGGGATTTTTTGCCTATAGCTCAGGCAAACAGAACCATAAGTGATAAAGAATAACAGATTTATTACAGAGATTAGAGCCTACACTATTGTGGAAACTGGTGAAGAAGTCTATAGAAGGTTGTTGATTACGCATTGTTCGGTGAGCTAAAGTCACTGTTGGTGGTCAGGAAGAAAAACTGTAGGGAGAGTGAGAAAAATAAGCCCATGAGGACAACTAAAATGTACTGTACAAGGCCAAACTGTAACCTACATCTGCCTCTCACTGATTTCAACCTTGACAACACATGTGACCTGCAGATGAAGCCATTATCCTTCACACAGACCTGCACACATTCTGGCCTAGGACTCAGAGAAACTGAAGGATGAGATGTGGTGGGAGTTGAAGGAGCTATGACTGCCAACAAGATGAGTCTTCACATATAAGCAACCCATGGTAGTGTCTACCTCTTATACTGACTTGCAATATGCTTTAGTCCCTAAGTCATGCCTGACTCTTGTGACTGCATGGACTTTAGCCCGCCAGATTCCTCTATCCATGGGATTTCCCAGGTAAGAATACTGGAATGGGTTGCCATTTCCTTCTCCAGGGGATATTCCGAACCCAGGGATTGAAGCCAGGTCTCTTACATGGCAGGTAGATTTCTTACTGATGAGCCACCAGGGAACTGTTATTTCACTTCGGCTTTTAAATCTTACACAAATTTCTCTTATGGGCAACACTAATCCCAAAGCATACAGGGACGTAAATTCTGTGAAAAATAAATCCAGTTTGCTCATCAGTCAAACCTCAATACTTTTCAATAGCCTACAGTGAAAAAATGTCATACCTCTCTGCTAATACAGAACTGATTTTAAAACCTGGTCTTTGTTTGTCTCCCTAGTCTCATTTCAGGGTATACTATTATGCTGTAGACATATCAAGTTTCTGCTCCCAAGTTTCTGCTTTTTCAATTTTGATTGCCTTTGTGCAGTTTCTTATCTAGAGAGCCCTTGTTCTCTTTCACTGATCAGCTTACTGCTCATTCTTCACTTAGTAGGTTAAATCTCAACTTGTCTAGAATTTCTTCCTTCATACCTCTCTGCACATGGTCTGAATAAGATGTGCTTCTAATATGAATACATTCATATGGTAGTTACTCCCATAGCTGTAGTTTTCAGTAGTTACTGATGGAAAGTTCTCAATTACTTGTTCACTTTATTTACTATATTTCAAGCCCCTTGAGGACAGAAAATGTGATCCTGTACATCCATGTATATTAATACTTCAAAAAATGCTTGGATTATCATAAAATACTCAAAAATACTTGCTGACTTAGTAATCAGAAAAATGAGTACATAAATAAATGTGTGAATAAATCACAAGAAAGAAAATCAAAGGAGAACTACTGATATGGACTGGTGATTCTAGTAAAGAATTAGGGTAGTTTGAGGCTCCTCTGGTGGCTCAGATAGTAAGAAATCTGCCTGCAATGCAGGAGATGTGGATTCAGTCCCTGGGCTGGGAAGATCCCCTGGAGAAAGGAGTGACTGCCCACTCCAGTATTCTTCCCAGGAGCATGCCATGGACAGAGGAACCTGGTGGGTACAGTCCATGGGGTCACAAAATATTGGACATGACTGTGTAACTAACACACAAAGGTCTAGTGAAAAGCAAGATTTTCCCTGTGAGAACTTGCTTTCATTTACTACAGATGAAAAATCTGATCTTCATCTCAAAGACTCGCATGTTTTTACTTAAAGGCGAGTTCATGTTTAGCAGTTTCTACAGGGAAACTTCTTCCCTTTCCCAGTTGTGTAAGTATACCAAAGAGTAGTTCATGTAGATTGAAAAACTTGTCTCCATATAATGTATGTCATCTGACATATTCACACATAGTTTTCAGCAAGGTATTAAGTCATCCATGTCAGTGGCCTGTACTGGCCAATACAGTGGCAGCCTCATGGGAGTCAGGGAACTGTCTGTGGTAAAGTAACTTCCCTTAGACAATAGTGGGAATAGTAAAGGGCAGAGTGTGGTGATTGGTGAATTGTGTATTTGGACATCACTCAGGTGTTTGATTTTGCCAAATGCATCACCGTATAAGGAATCCTATGACAGATCTGCCATCGAGGAAAGTTTACACATGTCACTCTCTTACTTTATAAGGGTATCATAAAAAAAGTTGTAGCTGTCAGAGAGACAGCTAATTCATTTACTGCAACTAGGTGTACAGGCCAAGATGACGTCTCTCAGCCATTAAGATCTGCTTTCCAGCAGCTTTCCACACTGCGTTCAGCAGAGTATTATAGCAAGAGGGAATCTCTATATGTGATTTTAGTTTTAGACTATGTTATGGGCTACTCACAGAATAATTATGCACAGATGTCGTTATATTTAGGTTATATATATTGACTTGCAGTATTTTTGACTTTTTCAAAAGCAAAAAGAGATGTGGTTCAGTGTATTTAACAATTTAGAGATTTCTACTACAAGTATATATTTCTAGTCCAAATCTCTTTCCCAGTTCCCAGCTTCCCTAAAAAATATTCAAGATAAATGTGTACATTGAGTTCCAACACTTTCCCTTTTGTCCCCTGACATAATAAATGCCACTGATTCATTTTTACCAATTATTTTTTAAATTTCCACTCTAACTCAGATCCATATTACCTCTTATCTATGAAAACACATGTCAGGAACCCAGAATATAAATTTTTTTAAATTAGGGAATAGTTGATATATGATATTATGTAAGTTTTAGGTGTACAACATAGTGATTCACAATTTTAAAGGTTATATCCCACTTATAGTTAATATAAAATATAGATTATATTCCAAGACAGAACTTTAACATCTAAATTCCATGTTAGCAAATTCCATTTAGCGAATTAAAATAAAAATTTCATTGGATTTTAGCAAATTCCAACTAAGCTTAAAAACAAGACTTTTGACTCTTATGCTGACACTTGTATTTGAGCTTTCTTTGTGACTTTCAGCATTCAAATGGATATATCTTTCCTTTTCTCCTTTGCCTTCACTTCTCTTCTTTTCTCAGTTATTTGTAAGGTCTCCTGAGATAACCATTTTGTCTTTTTGCCTTTCTTTTTCTTGAGGACTGTCTTGATCACTGCTTCCTGTACAATAGCACAAACCTCTGTCCATAGTTCTTCAGACACTCTGTCTATCAGATCTAATCCCTTGAATTCATTTGTCACTTCTACTGTATAATCGTAAGGGATGATTTAGGTCATATCTGAATGATCTAGTGGTTTTCCCTACTTTCTTAAGTCTGAATTTGGCAATAAGGAGTTCATGATCTGAGCCACAGTCAGCTCCCAGTCTTCTTTTTGCTGACTATATAGAGCTTTCTCCATCTCTGCCTGCAAAGAGTATAATCAATCTGATTTTGCTATTGACCATCTGGTGATGTCCATGTGTAGATTCTTTTCTGGTGTTGTTGGAAGAGGGTGTTTGCTGTGACAAGAGCATTATCACAGCAAAACTCTATTAGCCTTTCCTTGCAGCATTCTGTACTCCAAGGCCAAATTTGCCTATTACTCCAGGAATTTCTTGATTCCTACTTTACATTTCAGTCAGTGATCAGTGCAAAGAAATAGAGGAAAACAACAGAATGGGAAAGACTAGAGATCTCTTCAAGAAAATTAGAGACACCAAGGGGATATTTCATGCAGAGATGGGCTCAAGAAAAAAACAGAAATGGTATGGACCTAACAGAAGCAGAAGATATTAAGAAGAGGTGCTAAGAATACATAGAAGAACTGTACAAAAAAGATCTTCTTGACCTAGATAATCACGATGGTGTGATCACTCACCTATGGCCAGACATTCTGGAATGTGAATTCAAGTGGGCCTTAGAAAGCATCACTACGAACAAAGCTAGTGGAGGTGATGGAATTCCAGTTGAGCTATTTCAAATCCTGAAAGATGATGCTGTGAAAGTGCTGCACTCAACATGCCAGCAAATTTGGATACTCAGCAGTGGCCACAGGACTGGAAAAGGTCAGCTTTCATTCCAATCCCAAAGAAAGCCAATGCCAAAGAATGCTCAAACTACTGCACAATTGCACTCATCTCACATGCTAGTAAAGTAATGCTCAAAATTCTCCAAGCCAGGCTTCAACAATACTGGGAACTTCCAGATGTTCGAGCTGATTTTAGAAAAGTCAGAGGAACCAGAGATCAAATTTCCAACATCCGCTAGATCATCCAAAAAGCAAGAGAATTCCAGAAAAATACCTACTTCTGCTTTATTGACTATGCCAAAGTCTTTGACTGTGTGGATCACTACAAACTGTGGAAAATTCTTGAAGAGATGGGAATACCAGACCATCTGACCTGCCTTCTGAGAAATCTGTATGCAGGTCAAGAAGCAACAGTGAGAACTGGACATAAACAGACTGGTTCCAAATCAGGAAAAGATTACATCAAGGCTGTATATTGTCACCCTGCTTATTTAACTTATATGCAGAGTACATCATGAGAAATGCTGGGCTGGATGAAGCATAAGCTGGAATCAAGATTGCCAGAAGAAATAGCAACAACCTCAGATATGCTGATGACACCACCCTTATGGCAGAAAATGAAGAAAAACTAAAAAGCCTCTTGATGAAAGTGAAAGAGGAGACTGAAAAAGCTGGCTTAAAGCTCAACATTCAGAAAACTAAGATCATGGCATCCGTTCCCATTGCTTCATGGCAAATAGATGGGAAAAGAATGGAAACAGTGACAGACTTTATTTTGGGGGGCTCCAAAATCACTGCAGATGGTGATTGCAGCCATGAAATTAAAAGACTCTTGCTCCTTGGAAGAAAAGTTCTGATCAACCTAGACAGCATATTAAAAAGCAGAGACATTACTTTGCCAACAAAGGTCCGTCTAGTCCAAGCTATGGTTTTTCCAGTAGCCATGTATGGATGTGAGAGTTGGAGTATTAAGAAAGCTTAGCGGTGAAGTATTGATGCTTTTGAACTGTGGTGTTGGAGAAGACTCTTGAGAGTCCCTTGGACAGCAAGGAGATCCTAAAGGAAAGTAGTCCATTCTAAAGTAAATCAGTTCTGAATATTCATTGGAAGGACTGATGCTGAAGCTGAAAGTCTTAATACTTTGGCCTCCTGATATGAAGAATTGACTCATTTGAAAAGACCCTGATGCTGGGAAAGATTGAAGGCGGGAGGAGAAGGGGATGACAGAGGATGAGATTGTTGGATGGCATCACCGACTCAATGGACATGAGTTTGAGTAAGCTCTAGGAGTTGGTGATGGACAGGGAGACCTGGCATGCTGCAGTCCATGGGGTTGCAAAGAGTCGGACATGACTGAGCGACTGAACTGAACTGAACTGTTACTTTCATGTCCCAGACAGATACTCTTAGAGGATTCTGTGACTATCCCCCAAAGTCTGACCACATTCTTGAGTGATGGTCAGGTTTTGCGGTTTCCTTGAATGCTTCCCTCTCTGCTGGTCAGTGTTTGTCTCTTTAGAGTCTAGCATACATTCTGAAGCCCTCAACCCAGTGTCTCTAGTGTGCAATAGTGACTCCCAGGAAAGGCTGACCTGGCTGACTTCTCTGTTCCTTATAACCTGCTCCCTGTAGATCCCACAGTTCCCAGGTATCTCATAGGATAAACCGTTATAGAGGAATGATTCTATTATATAATTTTGACCAAAGTTAGGATCAGAATTTAAGATAAGAAGATAGTAAATGAGTTAGGTATTGGACTGCAAAGAAACTGATTTTCTAGTATGTTGGAAGATGATAGGCAGAGACATTCATCAGACATCGTGTGCTCTACCTATGCTTTCTCCTTATGAAGTAATCCTTCACGTGCCCAGGATGAAAATGTGGATTTGCTGGCACTTACTTTGGTCCAAAAGAAACTGCTATTTCCCAAACATACTATTCAATGGAAACCCATTGCCTGTGTAATTATTTATAAATCATGCTACAATGCCATAGTAGAAAATGACTGTGACATAGGAAGAGTTGAACTTGTCAGGACTTGTAAGACGCTATCTTAGAAACAGAGTGTCATCCACGTGCTGTGTGCCTTTATGCCCCACCATTAGATTCTCTGGAGACCAAACAATTGCATTGAGATTTACTATAACTTTCTCTTCTGTGTGACCCCCTTACTTCTAATTAGACTTTGCAAAAATTAAATCAGAAATGTTATCCTTCAATGCATGAAATGTGTGACTTTCTACTTTAAATCTACAGCCCATATAAAATGTTTCGACATTCAGGAGGTGCCAAATACATACCAGTTATTCAGTATGGCCTTCAAGACCCTCCATAGTACCATTCAACTGCGTCTTCAGCCCTGTCACCTACCAACACCAGGAGAGTATTTTATCTTCAGCTTGCTGAATTATGAAATGCTATTTTCACAGTCATCTTTCCATATCTGTGCCTTAGACTCTCCTTATGTCCACCTCTAAATTTCCAAGTCATCTCAAGTCCCATGTCAAAGCTGCCTCCTTCGCAAATCCTGCATTATTCTTTTCCAATATGTGCTTGTGTCTCCCTGCTGAACCCTCAAGGCACACTATCAATACTGATTTTTTTTTTTTTGCACTTTTCTTAATCTTCCTTGTGCTTTCGTATTACCAACATGACTTTTTAAATCCAGCAGATTTCTACTGGATTGCATGTAACATTTTTAAATTCAATATTCTATCTTTTGGAATCAAAATATATTGGCTGATTTAAGTTGCATATTTTCAAAAGAGGAAAAATTCCTTTTTAGAAAGAGGAAGCAGAATCTTCAAAATGAAGCCAATAGCAATACTTTGCAAACTTTAGGGGACGAAGTCAAAGGAAACTGCATTTATGAGACCTGCAATAGGTTTAGAAAGTTGCATATTTAACAAGCTACTCAAGTGATTCCATGCAGGTGGTCTGAGCATCACATTTTAAGAAACGCTGCCAGAGAGAAAACACAATTGCTAAAGGGAGCAAGGACAGGTGGTAGCCAATATGTATAACAGTTATCTGTAATTTAAATTATCCATAGTTCTGCATTCACAGAGCAGAGAGTTGGTCCAAGTACAGAAATGGTTAGCTGTAAACAATAAAAATCTCATGATTAAAAAAGTACAGTGAAGGACAATTACACTGCACAAGTGTTCTACACAACTTGAAAAATGGACATGAATTATATTTTAGAAAAAAAATAAAAATAAGCTTTCTTGTACTGATTCTGTTAGATTTACAAATAGGAAGAAAGAATTTTACATAGATACCATGTAAGAAACTTAGTTAGAAATAATCAATACAAACATTAAATTGTGTGACATCAATCTAGAGTTTAACATAAAGTACTGTAAGTAAGAGTTAAAAATGTAGGAAACAATCAATTTATACCTATTAACTTCTTACAGAAGAGTTATCTAATTGCACATAGGAGTTTGTATTTTAGTTATCCCTGATTTTCTGTTTCTTTAGATATAAAATATTTATTTTGAAATAAAATTTATATTTGCAATATAAGATAGGTCACAAGCATATCCTATTTCCTCAGGTCTAAAGAGCTTATGACCCCTACTTGCCCCATGTGAAAAGGGCTGCCAGTTCCCTGGAAAAGTTGTCTTCACTGCCTTCTAGCAGAACTTAAGAAATGTCAATGAATACTCAGAAATAGATCATTTTTTATTTTGCACAGATGCTGACTTGCTTGGCCTCATCTGGGTGCCACTATTCTGCCAAGTTCCTATCATCTCTTGTCAGTCATCACTGAGTACCTCCTAGTCTGCCAGATGCTATAATCTTCCATGGCTGAGTCATTGGCACCACCAAGATGATAAACCTCCATAATATTCTTTTGCAAAATGGAGAAGACTGCTTTTCTCTCCTTTGGTTTACACTACATTTGAATGCACTGTGAATGCTCTATTTTTAGATCAATGTTTTACAGAGGTTTCAGACTTTTTTGCTTATAAATGCTCTAATTTTTATGGAACTTAGATATGAACCCAAAGGCATTAATAACTGGATCAAGAAGCTAATATGAACTATACACATAACCACTGCCTTCTCAAATACTTAAACACTCAGTGTACCTTGTTCCAAGACCTCACTTCTCATGTGAGTGAGCTTCTCTTGATCCTCCATTATCATCTATGTCCAGTTTCATTTATAGGCCAATAAAGATTCCTGCTACTAAAATAATAGTTTTGTTTTGTTAAATTAAGAGCTCTATTTTTATATTGAAAACATTCTCAAGTGGGAAAAATGTTATATTGCATAAAATATAGGTTTTATACTTATGAGAAGCTGTTTTTTTTATTTTAAATTATAAAAACGTAATCCAGAGACTACTGACTACCTGGTGGATACTTATATAAACTATGTAGACAGTGGTAAGAATAAAAGAATATCTGTAAGACTTAATCAAAAGTTGCAAATTGAACATTTTTGTTTAGTCTATATAGTTGTTTACCTTAAAACATAGCTAAATTAAACAATAAACATAATGATTTCTGATATTTATTGTTTATTATGTAGGGCCTTATATGTATTTAACTTATAACAAAATCCTATGAGGTAGGCAGCACTGCAATAATGCACCTTCCCCCCCACCCCACCCCCAGATAACCATCATGGTGTGGACTTTATAGCGTCTAAGACAGCACTATTTTGAATTACATTTTCATGTTAGAACACTGAAGCATGGAGCAGCTGAGTGACAGCGAGTCATAGACTAGTAAGTGGCAGAGTCAGGGTTCAAATGTAGGGTCTCAGGCTCGAGGCCTACTCTGGGCTATGTTGCTTCAGAAATCAGAAGATTTCACATTATAATTCATATTTCTGTCCTCTGTGGAAAAATCAGATGATCTGGCAGCATTATCCCCTCATCTTGCCATGATTCCTAAGGGCTGAAGGAATGATGGCTGCTCCCACATACCCATTTTTGCACAACCCATTCCTCTCTATTGTCTCCCTGTCAGGGAACCCTTTAATGTTATACTTGCTTTGTTATCCTACAGTAGAGGTAAAGGGAAAGTGAAACATTCCTGAACTGAAAGATACTTCAAAAGGGTTTGGTATTCCATCTGTCCTTCTTTACCACAACACACGTCACCACTGGCCCTGTATGCATGTGACTATGAATTTAGATCTAGGCTTTCAAACCAAGACCTCTTTACAAAATAGCTGAAAATCTCAGAATTATAATCATAGCTATATAATATAGAGTTTCACTCCAAGGCTGTAGAATATATTGATTTTGATCACAAGGCTTTGGATTATACAGGCCCAATTTAAATAATAGCTTCACCACCTATAACTGTATGACTCAGAATGATTAAATTTTAAGCCCTGAACCTTAGTTTCTATTACTACTCAGTGTATCAAATGAAATAAAGAAATGCACAACCCATCCATACTCATTGAATGAGTAAATGATTAGGTGAATGAAAATATAAATGAAACTTCATAAAGTACTAAATGAGTACTGCATTTTCAAAATTATTTTTAGGTATTAACTCAGTTCCATGTTCGGTTCTTCGATAGGAAAAAGAAAAGTGCTGATATAAATCACTATCAGTATATAGTAGGCTATCTATATACCGATGATGTTGTCCTTGTAGCTCCTAATCAGTATGCCATGAGACAATAGTTAGATAATTTGCTAAAACTGTACTTTTCTTTTATCTATCATTTCTAAGGGCAAATACCTTCCTATAGAGCTAGGAGAGATACCTGGGAATTGCTACCAAGATCCTGGTCAATGATTTTATTTCACTAACAACTGAGATGACTTTTGCTACTTAAATATATTCTTCCTCTAACATTAGCCTTAACAAAGTAATTATTTGCTTGAAAATATACTTGCTGTTTCTTTATTGACAACGCATTTGCAAAAGGTGGATGACATCAAACAAGAAACTATGGTGACCATTATTTTCCTATGACCATGCATCTCTTTGAATTATAATTCTGGATACTTGACTGCTGACATATTAGATCCTAGGAGACTAATATTATTAAAAACTAATGTTGAAGACTCAGTTATATGTTTTACAGAAAGCAGACACTCAATAAATACTTGCTCAAGAAGCAAATTAATAGACTAATAAGCAATTGAATGTGTATCAGGAAGTTTGCTGTATGTGTACACATTTGCATCAGATCACACATACAATCAGCCTCAGCATCAAGAGAGGGAGAAAAAAAAATAGATTAAGTCATGGTCTCAGCAGAACACATCTCATTTCACTACATTAGGGTCCTTCCGGATTTCCAAAGGTAAGCAATGAGATGCAAAGCTGGCTTTAGCTACTCCTTTGAGCATATAATGATTTCCTGAGGGAACTTGAAGGGGCTTCATGATTACCCCATTAAATATACAATGATTTCCTAAAGTTGAATTCAAAGGGGCATTTCTCATGGGAACTGGATGTAAAATCAAACTCCAAATGGCTGCCCTATGCCACAGCATGGACCAGCTGTTTCCAGAGAATTCCTTGAATATGCAGGATCAAAAAATAGTGTGAATCAGGCATTGAATGAGAAGCTAAGTCCCCATGAAATATTGAATTATTCTGTAACTAAGGAACCATCAAGACAACCCTAAGTGCACAATTCAAAATACAGATTATATTTACCAAAAACAATGTTTTTGGTAAATGCTTATTACATTTTTATTCAATTCCTCAAAACTTGATATCCATGACTCCTCAGTTTATTTTTCAGTAAATGTTGCAATTAATGAACCCAAAATATAAAAATACTTTTGCGTGTTCTTATCTTTTAAAGTATCAGAATTGAATAATTTGGAGAGAGAAAAGCATACTTCTGAATACAGATTATGATTTGATGGCACACATAATATCGCAGAATTGAAATATTTCAACAAAAGTAATTTTAAGATATGAATAATTTAAAATGTGAATAATTAGAGAAAGAAAAATCTCTTAATATCTTCAATGATTAAAGTCACAGCAATTCTTTATTATTTTCTGAGAAATATCATATAATGGACAATAGCTTAAAACACAGAAAGACAATAACATTCAATAATATATGATGGAGTAAAGTCAAAAAGTCAGAACATATTATTTTTCTGTCTGGACTCCTTCCAAAGTTTTCATATCTCACTCAGAATAAAAAATACTCCAACCATCCAAAAGGCCCAAAGGATAAGATTTCCTATTACTTCTCTGATTTTAATATCCCATCATTCTCCCTCTTGTTCATATTACTCTAGCTGCACCACTATACAATCCTTCCTGTGATGGGCAAAGTATGTTCTCTGGCTTCAGGGTCTTGTCACTTGCTCTTCCTCTCCTTGGAATGTCCTTGCCCTATAGTTATATATATATACATAGTTCATTCCATCACCTTTTTTAGTTCAAACATCACTGTCTCAGTGAGACTGTATTTGTATTCTTTTACTGCCATATCAAATTATCATAATTTAGCAGCTCAAAACAACATAACTTTCTTGCTTCACGGTTTTGTAGGTCAGAAGTCAGGGTGGCTTGGCTGCTTTCTCTCCTCTGGTTTCATCAGGCCCAACTCAAAGTGTCAGCTAGTATGGATAATTACCTTCAGTCTCTGGGGATAATATGCTTCCAACATGATTCAGTTCAGTTCAGTCGCTCGGTTGTGTCCAACTCTTTGCGACCCCATGGACTGCAACATGCCAGGTCTCCCTGTCCATCACCATCTCCCAGGATTTACTCAAACTCATGTCCATTGAGTCAGTGATGCCGTCCAACCATCTCATCCTCTGTTGTACTCTTCTCCCGCCTTCAATCTTTCCCAGCATCAGGGTCTTTTCAAATGAGTCAGTTTTTCATATCAGGTGGCCAAAGTATTGGAGTTTCAGCTTCAGGTTCAGTCCTTCCAATTAATATTCAGGATTGCTTTCCATTATGGATAAGGAAACTGCACCAACCCCAGTATTCTAGCCTAGAGTATCCCGTGAACAGAGGAGTCTGGTTGGCTGCCGTCTATGAGGTCGCACAGAGTTGGACACGACTGAAGCAACTTAGCAGCAGCAGCGCAGCAGCTTTCCTTTAGGATGGACTGGTTGGATCTCCTTGCAGTCCAACGGACTCTCAAGAGCCTTCTCCAACACCACAGTTCAAAAGCATCAATTCTTTGGTGCTCAGCTTTCTTTATAGTCCAACTCTCACATCCATATATGACTACTGGAAAAACCATAGCCTTGACTAGATGGACCTTTGTTGGCAAAGTAACGTCTCTGCTTTTTTAATATGCTGCCTAGGTTGGTCATAACTTTTCTCCCTAGGAGTAAGCGTCTTTTAAGTTCATGGCTGCTAAGGTTGGTAGAATTTACTTCCTGTAATTGTGGAACTGAGATTTGTGTTTTCTTGCTTGTTGTCAGCCAACAGCTTTCTCATCTCTTTAGATAGAGAAGGTCACCTGCATTCCTCTTTACCTTAGCCTCTCCATCTTCAAATCAACAAGAGTATGTTTCCCTCCTCACAATTCTAATCCCTCTGATTTCTTCTGCCACATTGCTGCTACTTCAAGCTGGAGAAATTCTCTTCCTCAGGAGCTCATATGATGAAATTCAGACCCAGATAACTGAGGATAATCTTTCCATTGTAAAGTCTATAACATTAAATATATCTGCAAAGATCCTTTTGCCATGTAATATACAATATGCATAGGTTTCAAGGATTAGTGTGTGCACATCTTTGGGAGGTCATATTGCCTACCACCCCAGTTTGACTACCATGTTTAAAATAGAACAGCTTATGTGCATAATACCAACTCCTTTATCTTTTAGGTTTTTCAAAAGGACTGATGATAATTTACTTATATGATTTACTTGTTTATCATTTGTAACATGTGATATACAAAATCCTAAAATATATTGCTTCATTCACCACTGTATTTTCCTAGTACATAAAAAAGTTGCTTAGCAGTACGAGGCATTCAAGTATTTACTGGATGAACAGATTAAATAATAATCAATTATTTGAGAATATTGGAAAAAAGTAAATCTTCTATAGTAATTTATTTCAAATTTAGTACAAGACATTAACAAAATTTGACAAAATTCAAACAAGAAAAATATAGAAGAATGAAAACTTGGATAGCAAACTGCTGCTGTTGTATCCTTGGAGAGAAAAGTAGAATTGGTGGAGAACATGAAGAAAAAAAATTAGGCTTAATTCTGAATACTTATTCTTTAGAATTTTACTATAAACATACATTTCATTAATAGTTAATTAAAATAAATGAAGACAGACTGCCTCTTCAAAATCAAAAAGCAAACTAAAGCAAAGTTTCTAGCTATAGTCAAATTAATAGAAATGAAATTCTTACAAGAATCAGTGGGACTGTACCAAAATGGTTTTAATAATTAACCTGTAAAAGCAAAGATGAACAAATGACCAGAGAATATAATAATTAGAAGTATAAGAAGAGTAGTCATAAAGATATTATATTCACTAGTACAGGTTTTATAAAAGTTTGCTACTGGCAAATGGATAGATAAATAGACTGAATATAAACTCCAGAAATAGCACAAAATACGTTTCAGTTCAGTTCAGTCACTCAGTCGTGTCCGACTCTGCGACCCCATGAATTGCAGCATGCCAGGCCTCTCTGTCCATCACCAACTCCAGGAGTTTACTCAAACTCATGTCCATCGAGTCAGTGATGCCATCCAACCATCTCATCCTCTGTCGTCCCCTTCTCCTCCTGCCCCCAATCCCTCCCAGCATCAGGATCTTTTCCAATGAGTCAACTCTTCACATCAGGTGGCCAAAGTACTGGAGTTTCAGCTTCAGCATCAGACCTTCCAATGAACACCCAGGACTGATCTCCTTTAGGATGGACTGGTTGGATCTCCTTGCAGTCCAAGGGACTCTAAGAGTCTTCTCCAACACCATAGTTCAGAAGCATCAATTCTTCCGCGCTCAGCCTTCTTTATAGACCAACTCTCACACCCATACATGACCACTGTAAAAATCATAGCCTTGACTAGATGGACCTTTGTTAGCAAGATAATGTCTCTGCTTTTTAATATGCTATCTAGGTTGGTCATAACTTTCCTTCCAAGGAGTGAGCGTCTTTTAATTTCATGGCTGCCATCACCATCTACAGTGATTTTGGAGCCCCCAAAAATAAAGTCAGCCACTGTTTCCCCATCTATTTGCCATGATGTGATGGGACTAGATGCCATGATCTTAGTTTTCTGAATGTTAAGCTTTAAGCCAACTTTTTCACTCTCCTCTTTCACTTTCATCAAGAGGCTTTTTAGTTCTCTTCACTCTCTGCCATAAGGGTGGTGTCATCAGCATATCTGAGGTTATTGGTATTTCTCCCGGCAATCTGGATTCCAGCTTATGCTTCTTCTAGCCCAGTGTTTCTCATGATATACTCTGCATATAAGTTAAATAAATGGTGACAATATACAGCCTTGACCTACTTCTTTTCCTATTTGGAACCAATCTGTTGTTCCATGTCCAGTTCTAACTGTTGCTTCTTGACCTGCATACAGATTTCTCAAGAGGCAGGGCAGGTGGTCTGGTATTCCCATCTCTTTCAGAATTTTCCACACTTTATTGTGATCCATGCAGTCAAAGGCTTTGGCAGAGTCAATAAAACAGAAATAGATGTTTTCCTGGAACTCCCTTGCTTTTTCGATGATCCATCGGATGTTGGAAATTTGATCTCTGGTTCCTCTGACTTTTCTAAAATCAGCTCGAACATCTGGAAGTTCTCAGTTCACGTACTCCTGAAGTCTGGCTTGGAGAATTTGAACCTTACTTTACTAGCGTGTGAGATGAGTGCAATTGTGCAGTAGTTTGAGCATTCTTTGCCATTGCCTTTCTTAGGGATTAGAATGAAAACTGACTTTTTCCAGTCCTGTGGCCACTGCTGAGTATCCAAATTTGCTGGCATATTGAGTGCAGCATTTTCACAGCATCATCTTTCAGGATTTGAAATAGCTCAACTGGAATTCCATCACCTCCACTAGCTTTGTTCGTAGTGATGCTTTCTAAGGCCCACTTGAATTCACATTCCAGGATGTCTGGCCATAGGTGAGGGATCACACCATCGTGATTATCTGGGTCCTGAAGACCTTTTTTGTACAGTTCTTCTGTGTATTCTTGCCACGTCTTCTTAATATTTCCTGCTTCTGTTAGGTCCATACCATTTCTGTCCTTTATTGAACCCATCTTTGCATGAAATATTCCCTTGGTATCTCTAATTTTCTGAAGAGATCTCCAGTCTTTCCCATTCTGTTGTTTTCCTCTATTTCTTTGCACTGATTGCTGAGGAAGGCTTTCTTATCTCTCCTTGCTATTCTTTGGAACTCTGCATTCAAATGGGAATATCTTTCCTTTTTTCCTTTGCTTTTTGCTTCTCTTCTTTTCACAGCTATTTGTAAGGCCTACTCAACCATTTTGCCTTTTTGCATTTCTTTTCCATGTGGATGGTCTTGATCCCTGTCTCCTATACAATGTCATGAACCTCCATCCATAGTTCATCAGGCACTCTGTCTATCAGATCTAGTACCTTATATGTAAAATCATTTTGAAAGGCACTTTGATATCTATATTCATATTTAGCTATCAAATATCTATATGTATATATCTATATGTATATATATATATATATATATAAGACAGAAAATCCAAAATGGTACAAAAATACATATGAGAACATGCACATTTTAACGAGCATACCTTTTGATCCATATCAGTTCTATTTTTGAATATGTGTAATAAACTCACCCAAAGATTGTTAAAGATGTATAAGTATATTGATATCCAGAGAAGGCAATGGCAACCCACTCCAGTACTCTTGCCTGGAAAATCCCATGGACGGAGAAGCCTGGTAGGCTGTAGTCCATGGGGTCGCGAAGAGTCGGACACAACTGAGCGACTTCACTTTCACTTTTGACTTTCATGCACTGGAGAAGGAAATGGCAACCCACTCCAGTGTTCTTGCCTGGAGCATCCCAGGGACGGGGGAGCCTGGGGGAGCCTGAAGCGACTTAGCAGCAGCAGCAGCAGATTGCTATCACTCGTGTGTGTGTGTGTGTGTGTGTGTTAGTCACTCGGTCATGTCCAAATCTTTGCAAACCCATGGACTATAGCTCGCCTGGTTCCCCTGTCCATGGAATTCTCCAAGAAAGAACACTGGAGTGAGTTGCCATTCCCTTCTCCAGAAGATCTTCCCAACACAGGGATCGAACCTAGGTTTCCCACATTGCAGGCAGATACTTTCACCATCTGAGCCACCAGGGAAGCCCTGATATCACTGTATCCTGTAAACATATAAACTGAAAATAAGTACATTTTAATACAGTGTTTTTAAATAAATTAATGCACTTTCATATGAGGTGTGCTGCAAATATTATAAAGAATGAGGTAATAAGAAATATGTGAATTGGTGGCATGTTTTTCTACTGTAAAATTCCTCTTTATATTGAATAAATATCTTGAGGAAAACACTTTGATACTATACAAATATCTTGATTCTCCTCAAAGAGATAAACCTATTTACTAACTAGAGTACATTATTTTTATACATTCTTATTGTCTTTAGCCTTGCAATGTAGTGTACAGTCTAAATAATGTTCTCGAAAGTTAATTACATGAATTCTGTTCTTCCCTACCCCTTTCAGTGTAATTATGTTAGTGATCTGTAAGACTAATCTGTTATAGCAGTATCCCATTTTAGGCTCAGGAAATATGGTAAACTTACAGTTTGTCTAGCTTATTTCTTTTGCATATTTAGGAGAGATACTTTTCCCAGCTCTCTACTTTCCCAGGTGAAATCTAGAAGTTCCAATCTGCATTACTTTAAAAGTGAAGTTTATAGATGAAGAAAACTCAAATAACTAAATCTTGAACAATCTCCAATTCATGAATATATTTCTAAGCATGTCTAACACAATTATCTGACTGAAGTTTCAAGAGGAGATGCAATCCTAAGTATACTGCATGGATGCCCTTGGTTCCCTATAGTGAGACCCTGGTTTGCAAGTTTCCACAAATTGATTTAAGAGATAATCAGCCACATTTCAAATGCCATTCTTTGCTGTCTTTATTGCCCTGTGGGCTCTCAATGATTCCCAAAACATAGTTGTGCCTACATCAGCCTTGGTAATTACCCAAGCTTTTTTGAGTTAAAAGAAAGAAAACAGTAATTGAATGAATATAGTTCTATTTTGCCCTACAGTGAACTTAGTTTTCTTTGTAAGTGTCTTTACCATTCATTCTAAAGCTGCATTCAACATCTTAACTAATGTGGAACTTTAGGGGAGAATTTCTAAGATGTTTGGAGAATCAAAGCTAGTGACTCTGAATCAGGTTTCACTGAGTTCATTTTAACTGTAATTTACAGATGTGCTCAGATTTCCAAAATATATAGTAGTATATTATGTAAGGACATATTTATTTCTCTTTTTAGGTTTAACCGTCACTCATAAAATATACATTATACTATTCTATCATTAGAACAATTCGAAACACTTGACAACTGTTGAATAAACATGGTAATTCATTAAAATATGGGGGAAGTTTTCTCTTTGGCAGTATGAATAGCTTTTCTTTTACTTCTGCACAGAATGCTAATGTAGAAAGCTTGTGATCAAAGTGTACTGGAGATGCACTTTTAGGACAGAGAGTCACTCCACATTGGTGTTACTGCTTGATTCTTTTGTTCAGTGAAAATGCCACTTGCAGCAGAAGTACACACAGAAAGGGAGAAAGTGACAATTCTGAACAAGGAAATCAAAAAAAGTTGAGTTACTTTCTGATATTCTGATAAACATGAAAAGTTTCCTTTGCAGTATGGCCTCTACTATAACATCTTTTTTCTGCTGTGGGCAAAGTGACTGTTGGACAGCTACAGCCTCTTTCTAGCTGGCAGGAATGTTCCTAGAAGTTGACAAACAGTCCACATAATGTGACTTGTACTCTTATTACTGAAGACAGGCTGAAAATGCATTGCATGCTCTGATTCTCAGTGTTGCAGCTGTTGCTAATGAGGTAGTTTTTTTTTTGTTTTTTGGTCTGTTTTTAAACAACTAAGATTCTAGACATCCTACGACAAGCACACAAATGTGGTTATTTTTTCAGGTGTGGATCTAGATAATTCAATCAGACTTGCCTGTAACAATCTATAATTGTAAATGGATCTATTCTGCATGCGTATATTACTTATGCTAGACTTTGTTACTAAATGCTTTTAGAACCATTTAACTCTTATTTGGTCCTACTTAAGATGAAGAAAGTACATTTAAATTAAAAATTAGTCTACCTCCTTAATATCTCAGTCTGATATTTCTTCTGTAACACAACTCTTACATGGACATATATTTAACATTAAAAAATCATGTTTTCAAATAGAATTTAATAAATAGATATAATAACAGAAATATTGGCTTAAACGAAAAAATGCAATGTGATCTTTGTTCTGTAAAACCATATGTACCTCTACTTATATTACAAAATGTTAATTGCTGAAACCTAGGAAAGCATCCAGAAATAGACCCAAACATGGATGGTCAATTATTTTATAAAAGTGATCAAAAATAATTCAATGGAGAAAGGATAGTTTTCTCAACAAAACATGTTGAATCAACTGGACATCTTCATACCAAAAATAAATTTCTAAAATAAAAAAAACCTTAACTTCACACCAAAGTGGATCCACTTCACAGCAAAGTGGATTCCAGACTTTTGTAACACTTAAAACTAAAAAACTCATTAAAAAAAAAACAGGAGAGAATTTTTATGACTTAGGGTTGGTCAAAGGTTTCCTAGACATGATGCAGAAAGCACAAATGTAAATATAAAAGATTGTTAAATTAAACCTCAACAAAATTAAAGCATTTGTTCTTAGAAAGACATTGTTTAAAAAATAAAAAGACAAGTCACAGAACAAATTGCAAAATAAGAATATATAAAGAACTCTCAAATATTAATATAAAAAAACAAAAAACTGAATAAAACATAGGCATAAGATTTTGAAAGGACCTTCATCAAAGAAGATATGTGCAAGATAGAAAGATCATATGAAAGCATGCTGTCATGATAAATAATTATTAAAGAAATAAAGTTGAAACCATAATAACATATTACTATTTATCTATTAGAAGGGCACAAATTAAAAGAAAACAGAATCTTTCTATACAAAATGATGGCAAGGATGCAGAGAAACTAGAAAGCTCATATCTTGCTGATGGGAATGCAAAATGCTATCAGTAAATCAGTCGCTCAGTTGTGTCGAGCTCTTTGCGACCCCATGAACTGCAGCACTCCCTGTCCATCACCAACTCCCGGAGTTTACACAAACTCATGTCTATTGACTTGGTGATGCCATCTCACCATCTCATCTGCTGTCATCCCTTCTCATCCTGCCTTCAATCTTTCCCAACATCAGGGTCTTTTCAAATGAGTCAGCTCTTTGCATCAGGTGGCCAAAATACTGAAGTTTCAGCTTCAACATCAGTCCTTCCAATGAACACTCAGGAGTGACCTCCTTCAGGATGGACTGGTTGGAGCTCCTTGCACTCCAAGGGACTCTCAAGAGTCTTCTTTAACACCACAGTTCAAAAGCATCAGTTCTTCTGTGCTCAGCTTTCTTTATAGTCCAAATCTCACATTCATACATAACAACTGGAAAAACCATAGCCTTGACTAGACAGACCGTTGTTGACAAAATAATGTCCCTGCTTTTTAATATGCTATCTAGGTTGGTCATAACTTTCCTTCCAAGGAGTAAGCGTCTTTTAATTTCATGGCTGCAATCACCATCTACAGTGATTTTGGAGCCCAGAAAAATAAAATCTGTCAATATTTCCACTGTTTCCCCATCATTTGCCATGAAGTGATAGGACCAGATGCCATGATCTTAGTTTTATGAATGTTGAGCTTTAAGCCAACTTTTTCACTCTCCTCTTTCACTTTCATCAAGAGGCTCTTTAGTTCACTTTCTGCCATAATGGTGGTGCCATCTGCATATCTGAGGTTATTGATATTTCTCCCGGCAATCTTGATTCCAGCTTGTGCTTCATCCAGCCCAGCGTTTCTCATGATGTACTCTGCGTATAAGTTAAATAAGTAGGATGACAATATACAGCCTTGACATACTCCTTTTCCTATTTGGAGCCAGTCTGTTGTTCCATGTCCAGTTCTAACTGTTGCTTCTTGACCTGCATACAGGTTTCTCAAGAGGCAGGTCAGGTGGTCTGGTATTCCCATCTCTTTCAGAATTTTCCACACTTTATTGTGATCCATGCAGTCAAAGGCTTTGGCATAGTCAATAAAGCAGAAATAGATGTTTTTCTGGAACTCTCTTGCTTTTTCGATGATCCATCGGATGTTGGAAATTTGATCTCTGGTTCCTCTGCCTTTTCTAAAACCAGCTTGAACATCTGGAAGTTCACGGTTCACATGCTGTTGAAGCCTGGCTTGGAGAATTTTGAGCATTACTTTATTAGCATGTGAGATGAGTGCAATTGTGTGGGTAGTATGAACATTCTTAGGCATTGCCTTTCTTTGGGATTGGAATGAAAACTGACTTTTTCCAGTCCTGTGGCCACTGCTGAGCTTTCCAAATTTGCTGGCATATTGAGTGCAGCACTTTCACAGCATTATCTTTAGGATTTACAATAGCTCAACCGAAATTCCATCACCTCCACTAGCTTTATTTGTAGTGATACTTCCTAAGGCCCACTTGACTTCACATTCGAGGATGTTTGGCTCTAAGTGAGGGATCACACCATCGTGGTTATCTGGGTCGTGAAGATATTTTTTGTATACTTCTCCTGTGTATTTTTGCCATCTCTTCTTAATATCTTCTGCTTCTGTTAGGTCCATACAATTTCTGTCCTTTATTGAGCCCATCTTTGCATGAAATGTTCCCTTGGTATCTCTAATTTTCTTGAAGAAATCTCTAGTCTTTCCCATTCTGTTGTCTTCCTCTATTTCTTTGCATTGATCACTGAGGAAGGCTTTCTTATCTCTCCTGGCTATTCGTTGGAACTCTGCATTCAAATGGGTATATCTTTCCTTTTCTCTTTGCTTTTTGCTTCTCTTCTTTTCACAGCTATTTGTAAGGCCTCCTCAGACAGCCATTTTGCTTTTTTGCATTTCTTTTTCCTGGGGATGGTCTTGATCCCTGTCTCCTGTACAATGTCACGAACCTCTGTCCATAATTCATTAGGCACTCTATCTATCAGATCTAGTCCCTAAATCTATTTCTCACTTCCACTGTATAATCATAGGGGTTTGATTTAGGTCAATATTATAGTCACTTTGAAATGGAAACAAATATCCACACAAAAATTTACATATGGATATTCTTTGAGACTTTGTTCCTGATTGCAAAAAATGGGAAATAAAGCAATGTTCTTTGACTGCTGCTGCTACTGCTGCTAAGTCGCTTCAGTCATGTCTGAGTCTGTGCGACCCCATAGGCGGAAGCCCACCCGTCTCCCTCATCCCTGGGATTCTCCAGGCAAGAACACTGGAGAGGGTTGCCGTTTCCTTTTTTGCATGAAGTGAAAAGTGAGGGTGAATTCGCTCAGTCGTGTCCGACTCTTAGTGACCCCATGGACTACAGCCTACCAGGCTCCTCCATCCATGGGATTTTCCAGACAAGAGTACTGGAGTGGGTTACCATTGCCTTCTCCTGTTCTTTGACTAGTAACAGATAAAAAAGCTGTAGTACACCCATACTACAAAATTTTATTCAGCTATAAAAAATCCAAGCTACTGAGTCTCACAGAAACATGGATTCCTTTCAAAAACATTATGCACAATAAAACAAGTCAGACCTAAAAGGCAGCACACTTTATGGTTCTATTTATATGGCATTCTGGAAAAAACAAATCTATAGTGACAATCAGAACAGTGGTTGCCAGAGCCTCTGGGAGGGGGATAAAAGTGACCATGAATGGATGTCAGGAAACTTTGGAGTGATTAAAATACTTTATATCTTGAGCACAGTGGTATTTCCATGACTTACAAATTTGTCAAAGTTCATAGTAAAAAAGTATCTGAAACAAATGAATTTTATTGTGTGAAAATTTTACCTCAACAACCAAGTGTTAATATTATTTATTTATTGGTAATAGAGCTTTCTTCTCTTTGCTGTTTTATAATTTCAAAAATTCTAAAAATGTTGCAGAATTTCAATACTGAAAAGGTATATTTTCTTTCTCAGCATTGTAAATCAATTTGATTGGAGGAAGAGGCTAAAGTAGGCTTTACAGTACTGGCTGCTTCTCTAATACATCTTCTATAGAAGAACACAAGTGAAAATTTTCTTTGGAAGAACTGAGAACTTGTATTTTGAAGCAACTGAATAGAGATACTGAAACACAGAATAGAAGACTCTGCTAAGGCTTGTCATAAGCCATGAGAAATCTCTTATTCAGCTCCTCTTATAAATTAATAGCTATATTCCCTTGGATTTTTAAGATAGGCTAAACAGCTGTATTCACTCAGGTTGTAGTGTAAAGGGATATGGTTACTACTCTGTTAAAGCAGTAGTATGTAGTTATGGTGAATCAAAAATTTTCTCAAGAGAAATAGCCTTAGTAATCATTAAAGAGGCATTCTACTTTTTTTTGCTGTAGTATAATGTCAGGAGTCTCAGATTGTTATGAGCATAGAGGTCATTTAAGCAACAGTGACAGTTAAAGCCAACTTGATGTAATGATACACGATGTGGAAAATAAGATAAGTCTGTAGAACATAGCCTTCTAAAAATTTTGACATTGAAAATGTTAAACACAGTGCAATTTAAACAAAACACTTCGAATTGAACATAACCACCTGGATGTCTTTTGATTTCTGGATTTGGGCATCACAACCAAATGAATTGCTTTTTTAGTTTTTAATGGACCAGTTGCTCAGAAAATAAACTGCATTATCTGAATTGAGAATGTATTTCCTTTTAACTTTTTAAATAAAATTCATATAAATATTTTAGTTAAAAATAATCCATTAATAAAAAATTAAATCACATTGAAACTCAGAAAATATTTTGAATTGAACACAAACATTAAAATTTCAGATGTAGCTAGAGCAGTTCTTAAAGAAAAATCTACATCTTCCAATGCTTACAATAACAAAGAAGAAAAATCTTTAAACAAAAACTTAAGATTACATCTTAAGAAACTAATATAACAGAAGTAAACTAAAAGTAAGCAGAAGGAAATAATAAATATTAAAGCAGAAACAAAAACAAGAAAAAAAGTCAATCCAAAAGTTGATTCTTAAAAGATAAACAAAAATTGACAAACTGTAGTTAGACTGACCAATTTATAGAAGAGAGAAACCACAAATTACCAAACTCAGTAATGAAAGAGGAAGGCATTATTCCTGAGCTACAGAAGTTAAAAGAATTATTGGAGAATATTCCTAAAGATTCATGCCAACCAATTAGGAAATGCTGATTAAATGGGCAAATTTCTAGAAACAATTGCTGAAACTGACTCAAGAGAAAATGAAAACTCTGAATAAATCTATAACTAGTTAAGCGATAGCATTTGTGAGGAAAATTTTCCTTGCCAGAAAAACTAAAAAGTTCAGACCCAGAGAAATTATCTTATGAAATCTGTAATTTACTTAAAGAATATGTATTCCAAGTATTTCATAAATAAAAGGAAATAGAGATAGCAACACTTTTCATACTTGTCATTTGGCCTATATTCTAAGAGGCCAATAATACTATAATACCAAATGAAATGTATATAAAGAAATTAAGTTGCAGGGTATGTAGGCAGCCACCTGGGGATTCAACCCTGGCTATAATGAACACCAGGAATCCCCAGACAATGTACCCAGTCACCCCAGGATCCAGTACAGGCCACCAAGCAGTGGAACTATCTCAAGGACCCCCAGGCCACCTGGCAAGACACCATAGAACATGGCCCAACCACCAGGCAGACCTGTGGTCTCTGCACAAAGCAGGACCTAGCAGCCAATTGGGCTGGATTTGTGCAGCATGTCAGTACTGCCTCAATATGTATGAAATGAAACACTGAGAAAAATCTTAATGGTACTAACATCAGCAAGATAGCCGACTGGGAAGCCCTGCACCTCTTCTCACCCACAAACATACCAATTCAGCAAAAATTCATAGATAAATCCCATTTGTGAAAATTCCAGAAACTGTCTGAAAGGCTCTTGCACTCCAGAAGAATATGAAACCAGACTCATCATCAAAGTCAATAGGGAGATCTGGAGAAACCTCTCACCAGAGTCCCTGCCCCAGACGCAGCAAAATACTTCCTAGCTCCTATCTTCACTGAGGGGAGGCAAGGGTTGGGTACACATATCCAGTGTCCTGACTTTTCTGAGGGGTGCCTTAGAGGACTGGCTTCTGTCTTACCAATCCTGGAGCTTTGTTGAACCCAGCACAACCTAGCCACAGTCTTCTCCCAGGGAGGGAAATGCTTGGACTGTTAAATACCATAGACCCTCGCCCTTCTTAGCACAGTAAACAAAATGAAAAATCCAAATTCTCAGCTTACCCCTATGGAAGGAAAGAGTTGATCCATGTATCTAGAACTCCAAATTCTCCAGAGATGCTTGAAGAACTTTTGCCACTCTTGAAGCTCTAATGGGTCCAGCATAGTCCAGCCACCTAAAGAAGAAAAGAAATATTGACTTGGGTTGGGAGACACCATAGATTCTGACCCAGCCCCCTATTGCTGGCAAAGAGCACATATATGAAAATTCTCAGCTCTTAGCTTTCCCCCAACGGGAAAAACTTGATCCAGGCATAATGCACCCTAATTTATCTGGGGCTGCCCAAAGAACTGGTATCTAACTTGCCAGTCTTGGAGCTCTGATGGGTATAGTATAGTTTAGTCATCTGTGGAAGGACACAGGTGGTGGTTTAGACTACAAGCCATAGCTCCTTTCCACCTAAAATCAATACAGAATGAGTGGAAGAAACCACAGCTGCCTGCTTATCCTTGGGGAAGAAACAGTTGGTAGAGACCCCCAGAATCTTGAGTCAGGCTGATTGGTGGGGGTTTTCACCTGTACAAGGCCAGTTTACAAAAATGGGATGGTGCCTGCTTTGTCTAATGTATACACAGTTTTTGTAGGTGACTGAGATTAAGTTGTTATGAGCTTAAATAAACAATTATACTAAGAGATATTTTATGTAAGCTTCAAGGTTACCACAAAAGAAAAATAAAAGAAGAAAGGAATCAAAGCATATCAATAGGAATCAAAGCATATCAATACAAAACATTCAGTTCAATT